>NC_134359.1:24214689-24312189 GCF_048569485.1 Anomaloglossus baeobatrachus
TAGATAGATAGAGGGATAGATAGATAGATAGATAGATAGAGGGATAGATAGATAGAGGGATAGATAGATAGATAGAGAGATAGATAGATAGAGGGATAGATAGATAGAGGGATAGATAGATAGAGGGATAGATAGATAGATAGATAGATAGATAGATAGATAGAGGGATAGATAGATAGAGGGATAGATAGATAGATAGAGAGATAGAGAGATAGATAGATAGAGGGATAGATAGATAGATAGATAGAGGGATAGATGGATAGATAGATAGATAGATAGATAGAGGGATAGATAGATAGATAGATAGATAGAGGGATAGATAGATAGAGGGATAGATAGATAGATAGAGGGATAGATAGATAGATAGATAGAGGGATAGATAGATAGAGGGATAGAGGGATAGATAGAGGGATAGATAGATAGATAGATAGATAGATAGATAGAGGGATAGAGGGATAGATAGATAGATAGATAGAGGGATAGATAGATAGATAGATAGATAGATAGAGGGATAGATAGATAGATAGATAGATAGAGGGATAGATAGATAGATAGATAGAGGGATAGATAGATAGATAGATGGATAGATAGATAGATGGATAGATAGATAGAGGGATAGATAGATAGATAGAGGGATAGATAGATAGATAGATAGATAGATAGATAGATAGAGGGATAGATAGATAGATGGATAGGTAGATAGAGGGATAGATAGATAGATAGATAGAGGGATAGATAGAGGGATAGAGGGATAGATAGATAGAGGGATAGATAGATAGATAGATAGATAGATAGATAGATAGGTAATGGTGTGAAATAGATGGATTCACTTTCACATTGATCGTCAGATAGACATATAATACTGGATAAAGAGATAAAAAATTGATATGATGGATAGAAAGAAATGTGTTTATCTATTTGAGAATCCATTTGAATTTCTGTCAGATAAAGATAAAGTGTAAGAAAGATAATAGATGTCATAAATGGATGATGGATTTGAAGACCTATTATTTGCAATAAAAAGTATAAAGAAAATACAAATATCCAGATGTAATTGTATATTTTGAGGATAGAGCGATGGATTTGAAGCAAAATGATACAACAATATCTGAGTTTAAAGAATAGAACAAGTTGTTTTTTTTTTTTACTTTATCTGTGCCCCCCCCCCCAAAAAAAATAATATTAAGAGTGTAAGAAATGATCAATTGGTTAAAGTTACATAAGCTTTTTCTTTCTTAAGAGATTTTCTCTGTTATTCTTTAATTATATGTAATAAAAAATATTGTAAGATGACATACAGGCTGTGATGCTTGTCTTTTCATCTCCCATGCTTTACACTGCAGCTCTTCTTCAGATTCCCTGCTACGTATGTTGAGGAAATATGCAGGCTGAAGTAACAAAGCTTTAGTATTTTCAAAGTCTGAAGATATTTTTCTGGCATTTCAGCCTTTTTGAACTCATTTGCGGTGATACTGAAATCTAATGACTTTTTCCTATAACTGTGTTACCAATTCATTATAACACAGCAGACAGTGCAGAGCCCGGCGCCGCACATGAAGACCCCACTATAAGTTAGGAGGTAATGGGACCAATGAGGAGGCTCTTAGGGCCACATTACCCTGGATTACAGGTGCTGATTATCTCCCCATCACTTACTTTGGACTTCTGCTTATTTTGCAGGATACCTGGAGGAGCGCTGCGAGATTCCTTGTCCCTTCGACTGTAAGCTCAGTGACTGGTCTGGCTGGTCAACCTGCAGCGCCTCCTGCGGATCCGGAGCGAAAGTCCGATCCAAATTTTTGAAAGAGAAACCTTATAATGGTGGGAGACCCTGCCCAAAGCTGGACCTTAAAAACCAGGTGGGTAGCGAGAAAACGAATTAGTAAAATATTGTACAATATTTCATTTTCATGTACAATATCTCACCATATTACATTATATGAGGACAGTATTATTTTGTTTATAGTTATCTGTCTATTATCTATCTATCCCTCTCTCTATCTATCTATCCCTCTATCTATCCCTCTCTCTATCTATCCCTCTATCTATCCTTCCCTCTATCTATCTATCTATCCCTCTATCTATTAACTATCTATCTATCCATCTATCCATCTATCTCTTAATCTATTAACTGTCTATTTATCCATCTCTCTATCTATCTATATATCTACAGTTAGGTCCAGAAATATTTGGACAGTGACACAAGTTTTGTTATTTTAGCTGTTTACAAAAACATGTTCAGAAATACAATTATATATATAATATGGGCTGAAAGTGCACACTCCCAGCTGCAATATGAGAGTTTTCACATCCAAATCGGAGAAAGGGTTTAGGAATCATAGCTCTGTAATGCATAGCCTCCTCTTTTTCAAGGGACCAAAAGTAATTGGACAAGGGACTCTAAGGGCTGCAATTAACTCTGAAGGCGTCTCCCTCATTAACCTGTAATCAATGAAGTAGTTAAAAGGTCTGGGGTTGATTACAGGTGTGTGGTTTTGCATTTGGAAGTTGTTGCTGTGACCAGACAACATGCGGTCTAAGGAACTCTCAATTGAGGTGAAGCAGAACATCCTGAGGCTGAAAAAAAAAGAAAAAATCCATCAGAGAGATAGCAGACATGCTTGGAGTAGCAAAATCAACAGTCGGGTACATTCTGAGAAAAAAGGAATTGACTGGTGAGCTTGGGAACTCAAAAAGGCCTGGGCGTCCACGCATGACAACAGTGGTGGATGATCGCCGCATACTTTCTTTGGTGAAGAAGAACCCGTTCACAACATCAACTAAAGTCCAGAACACTCTCAGTGAAGTAGGTGTATCTGTCTCTAAGTCAACAGTAAAGAGAAGACTCCATGAAAGTAAATACAAAGGGTTCACATCTAGATGCAAACCATTCATCAATTCCAAAAATAGACAGGCCAGAGTTAAATTTGCTGAAAAACACCTCATGAAGCCAGCTCAGTTCTGGAAAAGTATTCTATGGACAGATGAGACCAAGATCAACCTGTACCAGAATGATGGGAAGAAAAAAGTTTGGAGAAGAAAGGGAACGGCACATGATCCAAGGCACACCACATCCTCTGTAAAACATGGTGGAGGCAACGTGATGGCATGGGCATGCATGGCTTTCAATGGCACTGGGTCATTTGTGTTTATTGATGACATAACAGCAGACAAGAGTAGCCGGATGAATTCTGAAGTGTACCGGGATATACTTTCAGCCCAGATTCAGCCAAATGCCGCAAAGTTGATCGGACGGCGCTTCATAGTACAGATGGACAATGACCCCAAGCATACAGCCAAAGCTACCCAGGAGTTCATGAGTGCAAAAAAGTGGAACATTCTGCAATGGCCAAGTCAATCACCAGATCTTAACCCAATTGAGCATGCATTTCACTTGCTCAAATCCAGACTTAAGACGGAAAGACCCACAAACAAGCAAGACCTGAAGGCTGCGGCTGTAAAGGCCTGGCAAGGCATTAAGAAGGAGGAAACCCAGCGTTTGGTGATGTCCATGGGTTCCAGACTTAAGGCAGTGATTGCCTCCAAAGGATTCGCAACAAAATATTGAAAATAAAACTTTTTTTTTTGGGTTTGGTTTATTTGTCCAATTACTTTTGACCTCCTAAAATGTGGAGTGTTTGTAAAGAAATGTGACAATTCCTACAATTTCTATCAGATATTTTTGTTCAAACCTTCAAATTAAACGTTACACTCTGCACTTGAATTCTGTTGTAGAGGTTTCATTTCAAATCCAATGTGGCGGCATGCAGAGCTCAACTCGCCAAAATTGTGTCACTGTCCAAATATTTCTGGACCTAACTGTATAATCTATCTATCTATCTGTCCCTCTATCTATCCATCTATCTATAATCTATCTATCTATCTATCCCTCTATCTATCTCTCTATCTATCCCTCTATCTATCCCTCTATCTATCTATCTATCCCTCTATCTATCTATTATCTATCTATCCATCCCTCTATCTATCTATTATCTATCTATCCATCCCTCTATCTATCTATTATTTATCTATCTATCCCTCTATCTATCTATCCCTCTATCTATCTATCCCTCTATCTATCCCTCTATCTATCTATCCCTCTATCTATCCCTCTATATATCTATCCCTCTATCTATCTATCTATCTATCTATCCCTCTATCTATCTAGCTATTATTTATCTATCTATCCCTCTATCCCTCTATCTATCTATCTATTATTTATCTATCCCTCTTTCTATCCTCTCTGTCTTTCTTTGTATTTATACTGTATCAATCATAAATGAATACAATGTCTTCTTCCTATAAATACTTGTATAATGTCATCATCAGTAAATATGACATTAGTGTCTGCTCGCGGCGGGGATTCCTAACTACATTATGTGTGTACACAGAGACAAGATTACACTCCGCAAACATAATGAATTTCATTTTTGTCCGTCTTCACAGATGTTGTAAACCTCTAATAATAAAATTATCGGAGCTACAAATGAGGTTAACCGGTGCGGGGTACAGCTCTGCCCGGGACATACCCCTGTAATGGGATTAGAATATGGACATAGTGGAAATCCATTATCACTAAGGCTCAGCGCTGCGTCCACAGATGAGCAGGAGCCGGGGGATGGAATCTTATTAATGATGCTGAATTATTTCCAATAAACATGTCAGGATGGGTTATCCTGCTTTTATGGAGTATAGGAGGCTGCACGTCATGCGGGAAATATTCCATTACAGCCAGTAATGTCACACTGGACAGAGGTTATCAGACCTGCGGAAGAGGAGCAAAGACTCCATCCACATATAATCATAGCAGACCTGCCACCATAATAATTATACCACAACCTACCCAATATACAGTTGAAACCAGACGTTTCCCTCTATACAGACACATCTGCAGGTTTTTCCCTCCACTCTCTATAAAGACACATCTGCAGATTTTTCCCTCCGCTCTCTATACAGACACATCTGCAGATTTTTCCCTCCGCTGTCTATAAAGACACATCTGAAGGTTTTTCCCTCCGCTGTCTATACAGACACATCTGCAGGTTTTTCCCTCCACTCTCTATACAGACACATCTGCAGGTTTTTCCCTCTGCTCTCTATACTGACACATCTGCAGGGTTTTCCCTCCGCTCTCTATAAAGACACATCTGCAGGTTCTTCCCTCCTCTCTCAATACAGACACATCTGCAGGTTCTTCCCTCTGCACTCTATAAAGACACATCTGCAGATTTCCCCCTCCACTCTCTATACAGACACATCTGCAGGTTTTTCCGTCCGCTCTCTATAAAGACACATCTGCAGGTTTTCCCCTCCACTCTCTATACAGACACATCTGCAGGTGTTTCCCTCTGCTCTCTATACAGACACATCTTCAGATTTTCCCCTCCTCTCTCTATACAGACACATCTGCAGATTTTCCCCTCCTCTCTCTATACAGACACATCTGCAGAGTTTCCCCTCCTCTCTCTATACAGACACATCTGCAGGTTTTCCCCTCCACTCTCTATACAGACACATCTGCAGGTGTTTCCCTCTGCTCTCTATACAGACACATCTTCAGATTTTCCCCTCCTCTCTCTATACAGACACATCTGCAGATTTTCCCCTCCTCTCTCTATACAGACACATCTGCAGATTTTCCCCTCCTCTCTCTATACAGACACATCTGCAGAGTTTCCCCTCCTCTCTCTATACAGACACATCTGCAGGTTTTCCCCTCCACTCTCTATACAGACATATCTGCAGGTGTTTCCCTCCGCTCTCTATACAGACACATCTGCAGATTTTCCCCTCCTCTCTCTATACAGACACATCTGCAGAGTTTCCCCTCCTCTCTCTATACAGACACATCTGCAGGTTTTCCCCTCCACTCTCTATACAGACATATCTGCAGGTGTTTCCCTCTGCTCTCTATACAGACACATCTGCAGATTTTCCCCTCCTCTCTCTATACAGACACATCTGCAGATTTTCCCCTCCTCTCTCTATACAGACACATCTGCAGATTTTCCCCTCCTCTCTCTATACAGACACATCTGCAGGTTTTCCCCTACACTCTCTATACAGACACATCTGCAGGTGTTTCCCTCTGCTCTCTATACAGACACATCTGCAGATTTTCCCCTCCTCTCTCTATACAGACACATCTGCAGATTTTCCCCTCCTCTCTCTCTATAAAGACACATCTGCAGGTTTTTCTCATTTTCTGACATGAAATCAGAATAAATCTTTCCCGTTTCAGGTCAATTAGGAGCCAAAATTATGTCTATTTGCCAAATGCCAGAATAATGAGAGAGAGAGAATGTTTTCAGGCATTCTTATTACTTTCTGTACAGTGACGTTTCCTTCATGTCATTAGTATTTGGTGGCATTGCCCTTACACTGTGTGATTTAGAGGAAACAGCTTTGAATCTCCTTTCACAGCTTCTCACAATAGTTGGTGGAATTTGGGCCAATTCCTCCTGACAGTTCTGGTGTAGCTGAGCCATGTTTGGAAGTTGCCTTGCTCACATCGGCCTTTTCAGCTTTGCCCATACATTATCAATAGGATTGAGATCAGGGGTTTGTGATGGCCAGTCCAAAATATTGACTTTCTTATCCTTAAGCCACTTTGAAACCAGTTTTGCAGTAGCTTCGGGTCATTGTCCATTTGGAAGACCCAATTTTGCCCAAGCTTTAAGTTCCTGGCTGATGTCTTGAGATGTTCTTCAGTATCGCCACATAATCCTCTCTCCTCATGATGCCATCTATCTCTCTCTCTCTCTCTCTCATTATTCTGGCATTTGGCAAATAGAAATAATTTTGGCTCCTAATTGACCTAAAACGGGAAAGGTTTATTCTGATTTCATTTCAGATAGTGAGAATAACCTGCAGATGTGTCTGTATAGAGTGCGGAGGGAAAAACCTGCAGTTGTGTCATTATAGAGAGCGGAAGGAAAAACCTGCAGATGTGTCATTATAGAGAGCGGAGGGAAAAACCTGCAGATGTGTCATTATAGAGAGTGGAGGGAAAAACCTGCAGATGTTTATGTATAGGGAGTGGGGAAAAAACCTGCAGATGTTTCTGTATAGAGAGCAGAGGGAAAAACCTGGAGATGTGTCTATATAGAGAGCGGAGGGAAAAACCTGCAGATGTGTCTGTATAGAGAGTGGAGAAAAAACCTGCAGATATGTCTGTATAGAGAGCGGAGGGGAAAACCTGCAGATGTGTCTTTATGGAGAGTGGAGGGAAAAACCTGCAGATGTTTCTGTATAGAAAGCGGAGGGAAAAACCTGCAGATGTGTCTTTATAGAGAGTGGAGGGAAAAACCTGCAGATGTTTCTGTATAGGGAGTGGAGAAAAAAACCTGCAGATGTTTCTGTATAGAGAGCGGAGGGAAAAACCTGCAGATGTGTCTTTATAGAGAGTGGATGGAAAAACCTGCAGATGTTTCTGTATAGGGAGTGGAGAAAAAACCTGCAGATGTGTCTATATAGAGAGCGGAGGGAAAAACCTGCAGATGTGTCTGTATAGAGAGCGGAGGGGAAAACCTGCAGATGTGTCTGTATAGAGAGTGGAAGGAAAAACCTGCAGATGTGTCTGTATAGAGAGTGGAAGGAAAAACCTGCAGATGTGTCTCTATAGAGAGCGGAGGGGAAAACCTGCAGATGTGTCTGTATAGAGAGCGGAGGGAAAAACCTGCAGATGTGTCTTTATAGAGAGCGGAGGGAAAAACCTGCAGATGTGTCTGTATAGAGAGCGGAGAAAAACCTGCAGATGAATAAATTATATTATTTTAGTGAAGATGAGAGAATCAGTTCGATGTGAAACAAATTTTGGACAGAACTGACCCCATGATAATTATACTTAAATGTAAATCATATGATTTTATTACAGATGAGCAAATCAGTTTGATGTGGAACACATTTTTGAGATTTTTGACAAAATTTACTGCACCTTGCGACACTAAACAAATTTCGATTTGCTTCACCACAATTGCCAAAAATGGCCACAACTGGTTTACACAGTTCCAAAAACTGCATCACCCATGAACGGCTCAGATGACCTCAGTTGTGGCCACACGGGCTTCCTCATAGTGCTTTGTATCTATCACATCAAATGGTATAGCACAGCCAATCAGAAAATAACATTCTAGCCTGTATAAAAGCTGAGGTAGGGAATTCAGCGGCCGCATTGGGATGAATCTGGATAGTGAGAGGACGTCACACATCACAGCCTTCTCAGCCAAAGAGAGAGAAACTAAAACTTTGAAGAACATGTCATACAGGTTTTTCACGGAAATTTGCGGCTTTGGAATTTTTTAATTTGCCGTTAATTGAATTTCCAAAAATTTGGAGAATTCAAAGATTCTTTCATCACTGGATTTTTCCTAGTGCAGAGCTGCGCATGCAATTTTCCAGTCCACGTACCCGGAGACTACACATTGCGATCCCATAATATTTTTATCAGATTTTGTTTTACTATAATTTATAAAACTAGATAAATAAATAGAAAACACTAAATAAAAAGTGAAATCCAACTGTTTGGATCGTAATTTTTCCTTCTTTTGTCTACATTGATGGTTAAGGGAAGATATGAATTCCTTGTCCTAAAGTTTTCCGCACCGCAGGCAAAGACGTAACCTACTGAGAAATCAATATTCCCTCCTTGCGCCGGCGCTTTATTTTGTTTGGAGTTGGTTTATATTATTACGGAGTCTGGATAAGCAGACAGAAGAATGAAATCAATTAAAAGTAGTTGAACCAATATCTGCGGTAACCAGCGTGGAACGCGCTTTGATTCTCTTTTGCCGCTGTCATTTTTAGACTGGGGGTAATAAATCCTGAAAACATGGCCGTCCCTGTGTGGATTTACACAGCCACTTCCTATTTGTCAGATCCAGAGCTGTAATGATGCTCCTCACTAGTAGTAATCATGATAAATGTGCACCTGACATGATAAATGGCAACTGCTGAGCTGATTTTGCTAATTAGGAAACAGTTAGATGTAGTAAATGGAAAAACAGTGTGATCGCTAGTGCCACCTGTTGGAGGCCGCAGTTATAAAATGCAATATTGACCCTTTAAAAGGGCTTCTCTATGAAATAAGGAAAATTAATAAATGAAAAAAAAATATATAAATAAGTTGATAAATTCCTTTTAATTATTATTATAACTGCTCAGCTGAGGCACAGGCAGCTGGGTTGGAAGTTGGAAGCAGAGAGGAGGAGGCAAGGGAGGAGATTCAGGCTGTGGGAGGTGTAAAGACTGCTGATCTTATCCACTGTTTGAAAACCTCTCCTACTGCTTTCTTCTTCTCTCGCCCATCCTCCTTACTTTTCATAACTTCTGGCCTAGCTGCCTGTGCCTCAGCCGAGATGATATTTCAGCTTTGACATAAGAACATTCACTCCCATCTCTCCTCATGGACCCAGAAGGCAAGAGAATTTTATTTTTACTAAGCCGTCCCCCACGGCTGTTTCGGATGGGTTTTGTAGTCTGTGTAACTGCCCTTCAATCAAGACAAGTGTAAAATAACATTAATTATCAATTTATTTATAAGACTATGTGCACAAGCTGCGTTTTTTGATGCTGTGTTTTTGTGCGTTTTTGGCCGCTAAAAAAGCACCCGCAGCAAAAAACGCATGCGTTTTTTACCGCAATTTGGTGCGTTTTTGGCTGCGTTTTGCTGCGTTTTTGATCTCTGCGTTTTTCCAATGCATTGCATGGGGGGAAAACGCAGAAAAACGTAGGAGAGAATTGACATGTCCATTTTTTTTTTTTTTAAGCTCAAAAACGCAGCTTAAAAAAAAAGTTGTGTGTGGACAGCAAAAATGAAAACTCATAGACTTTGCTGGGGAAGCAAAGTCATGCAGTTTTGAGGCCAAAAACGCACCCGAAAAACGCGCAAAAACGCCGCGAAAAACGCACTGTGTGAACTTACCCTAATAATGTATTTGTCATTCATCTATTATTTTGTGGAGAAGCCCTTTTAATAACATTGCCTCATGACTTGGGATAGACAAAACAAAAAGTAAAAGACCTCAAAATGTAAAAGACCTCCATTTGCGGACAGCTGTTTCAGGGATTTTGCTCCTCATCAGTCCAAAGAACGAGACCGGTTGACCGGATAAGAGGCCTTTCACAGATGTCTGGTGGATAAAGTTTCTCCTTCAGGAGAGCCCCAAGTCAGAATATGGAGACTCATAGGCCAGGTAATGTTCTCTATGTCGTAAGTAGAGATGGGTAAGCACTAAGATGGTCAGGAGCTTGGTCTTCAAGTCGAGAAGGTCAGATGCTCTGATGGGCTGAACTTGAGTAACGAGTATAATGGAAGTCATTGATTGTGCAGTTTAGCTCTCCGTCCACATACGGCCAGGAATAAACCGAGCATTTCCGGAGGAGGGAAGGATGGCAGGTTTTATTTTCTTTTGATATACCACATTCGAAAATGTTGTCTCAACCCCAGTGAGAGCCATTCAGAGACTGCGACTAGCTCTCCCTGGGGTGCCTGCAAACATCATGCAGTGAGGCAAGCCTGTGCTTTTTGGTCGTTTCATGGACGAAATATCCGAGCATCCATGATACTTGGCTAAACACCTCGAGTATGTCGAGTATGCAAGCACCTCGATGCTTGATAGAGTACCAAACTGTGGTGAACATATTCACCCATTACTAGTCCTAAGTTATGAGACAAAGCTCATTATTGACTTTCAGGATCTCTACCACCAGTAGGTGACCCAAAACCTCAGTTCTGTGAAGATGATATTTCCATATTTTTCTCCCATGGGGAACTGCCTTTTCCATTGGTGTCCCTAGACAGACTTGGTGTTCTCCTCAAGTTAACTCCCAAGAGGGACATCTGGTCATCATGTAGTTGAGAGAGAGGGTAATGGAGTACATGAAGAGGGCGGTGGCACAGACAAAGTTGGCTCGTCCCCTTTGAGGGTAATATAAAAGTTGGTGGTTTTGATCTAGACATAGGATGGGAGGAGCAATTTAGAGATACCAGTTGACCGGTAAGGCCCAGGTGGAGGGGTCTTGACTCAGTTTGGCTCCATTCTTTTTCCCTATGCGCAGTATAAAACTGAAGTTTTCTACCTCTCCATACTAAAGCCATCCATGCCCATTAGACTGCCATTGGACGGATGATTGTTTGGCAGCACTCTACCGACTCTTTCAAACTCAAGAATGCCTGAGTGATCTCTGAGCCACTGACAGAATCATCTGGCATTGGTTTATTTATCCGTAGAAACAAATAGATCTGGTTTATCGTTTGCGTTTGGGAGCCTAAAAGGTAACCAGAGGCCATGACGAAAGAGATGGACCACAAACAAGCTCCAGGCCATGGTTCTATAAGGAGACTTCAAAGAATTAGGGAACTGTATGACGTGTTGGCTCCAAAAGCCCCAATTATCTGGTCCTATGGCAGATTTAGTGGAACGGTAATTCTCTGAAACCAGTACACAAGGACATGGGTAGTGTAGGTGTTGCACATCTGGGTCCTATTGGGGCCCAAAAAGAAGGGGCTTAGGTCAGTGTGACAACATTATTTTACTCTATGGACAATGGTCGACCGGGACGGCCCCAAGCAAGGAACAGGGTTGGCAACTTGCCTTTATATTCTTTCTGGATGGCTTATCAGAAACACAAAATATTTTTTATGGACACCATATTAATTCATTATGGTTATACGTGATCCAGCTCTACCTCCAAAAATTCGGATATGAAGACATCACCTGCAATTCACTGTAAAATGATAATTACAGTCAAAATAATCTGTATAAGTTCCTTTAGCTTGAAAAAAATCACAGTCGCCTTATAATTTTTTTTTTACGGAAGGGCAAAAAAGTGCCCTATGTTTATAAGCTGTACTTGAATTTCTGGATGGTTGGTGACCCTGGCAAGGAACCAGCTGAGCATCAATGGGAATGAGGAGTAAGGAGACTGAGCCCAAGATTCTTCCATTACAAAGACCACAGGAGCCATGTATTAGATGGGGACCAGTCCCATGAGCTGTGAGCTCCGGTGTCTTCTGGTCTGGTCTACTCATTCAATGGGGCAATAAGGTACACGTGGTTGTTCCGTGATGATAGGAATTATCTTCTATATATTTTATTTATTTTTTATTTTAACTTTTTTCCCATTGTCACATGCAATTTATTAATCTCTATCACATCCACCCAGTCACTGATACTTGTGATTCGTACTGGATTACCTTTTCTCATGAGATCACAATTTGTTGATGTGGTTTGATTTTTCAAAGGTGTTCATTCCTAGTTGTGGCAAAATACAGCATGCGGTATTATATGGTACAATATGTTACTACCGCAATACATCAGTGCCAGGCGTAATGAGCCGCTAATGATAAATCTGGTCCATGATTCTGCAAGTATTGTGTTTGACATCCTTGGTATTAATTCAGTCCCTCATCTGTATTAGTGTTTTTGGATCCCAGTAACATCAGAGTGCTGATAAAGTGGGGGAGAGGTTGTGTGACCTCAGGATTTTTCCATATTAAAAGTGCTGGTATATATTAGGGTTTTTACGGCTGCAGACAGGTGCTATTTCCTATCCTTTCCTATAAAGATAGTTTGGGCCTCACCCTTGCTGAAATCTGTCTTTTCTAGCTTTGTATTGTGTTTTTCTTTATCACCGTACCCTTTACATGTGGGGGGATATCTATCTATCTTTGGGAACAGCTCCAAGGCAGATTAGCTTTCTTATATCTCTATCTGTGAGATTATTTAGCTCTCCGGCTTTGTCGAGGCGTCCAGGTCATCGTAGGCTCGTCTCACGGCTACTTCTAGTTGTGTGTCAGGATTAGGTCTGCATTCCGTTAAGTTTCCAGCCACTGTTACTTTTTTGGGATTCCACATTTTTTATTCTCCTCGGTCCCTGAATCATAACAGACAACGCTTGAAACGCGCGTCAGGGTTTTGCGGTACACAGGACTTGTTACCATTTTCTAAGGTACAGGATCTCCTTATGATCTTATGATATCAGATTTAATAAATATGAAAATGGTCACAAGTCCTGTGTACCGCAAAACCCCGATGCGCGTTTCAAGTGTTTTCTTCCTCAGGGGGCGCTGAGGTACAGGATCTCCTTATGATATCAGATTTACTAAATATCTTTTGCACTTTATGGGAGTATCTCTTACCTTTTCTCTTTTTAAGGACACTTTAATACATTTATTTATTTATTGGAAATTGGTCACTGCACTAAGCACTTTATTGTTCTGTAAAACGGCTGCTAAACATTAGGGAATTTTCTTGTCCTTTATCGATTTTTTTTTATATTCTATTCATGGTTATGGTGATTTTAATATGTATAGCAATAAAATTTAGTATTTAATATTACTGTTTTGTCACTACTGCCTTTCTTTGGATCTTAGCGGGTTCTTATTAGGGGTTTTGATTTATACAGTGCATGTTCATACTACGGATTAATGTGTCTATCTGCTGTAGATTTTGTATGGATCTGGAATATTTCTAACAATGTTATATAGAAAACATTATGCAATCATTTTAGAGCTGTGATTTGGCTAATAGCAAAATGCAAAAGTGGCCAAATTGGAGACTTGTCTAAAGGCCCCGTCACACGCAACGACGTATCTAACGATATATCGCCGGGGTCACGAATTCCGTGACGCACATTCGGCCTCGTTAGCGACGTCGTTGTGTGTAACAGCTCCGAGCGAGTGTTAACGATGGAAAATACTCACCTTATCGTCCATCATTGACGCGTCGTTCCTTTTCAAAAAATCGTTGATTGTTGAGGACGCAGGTTGTTCGTCGTTCCTGCGGCAGCACACATCGCTATGTGTGACACCTCGGGAACAGCTTACCTGCAGCCGCCGGCAATGAGGAAGGAAGTAGGTGGGCGGGATGTTACGGCCGCTCATCTCCACCCCTCCGCTTCTATTGGGCGGCCGCCTAGTGACGTCGCTGTGACGCCGCATGAACCGCCCCCTTAGAAAGAGGCGGTTCGCTGGCCACAGCGACGTCGCTAGGCAGGTAAGTCCGTGTGACGGGTCCTAACGATGTTTGTGCATCACGGGCAGCGATTTGTCCGTGACCAGGGCCGTATTTACCATTAGGCACCCGTGGTCCGGTGCCTAGGGCGGCAGATTGTGAGGGGCGGCACCTTCTGGCAGCAAAAAAAAAAAAAAAAAAAAAAATTTTTTTTTTGTGGCCGCCGAGCACAGGGAGCTGATTGACCCCGGAACTGCCGGCGCCTGCACTTCCGGGGTCACAGGCGCGCGCCAATCAGCTCCTTCCTCTGTGCTGCGTCCACTGCTGTGTGGACGTCACATGCAGAGCTCACAGCAGGACGCCGCGGAGGACGCCGTGATGGAAGCCGGTGTCAGAAGAGGATACTCACGTGAGCCAGGAAGATGGCGGCGGGCACTGGAGCAGGTAAGTGGATTCATAAGGAGCGTGGGAGTGTCTCTAATGCAGACCAGAGATCTGCGCATGCGGGGGGGGGGAGGCGGCAAAGGCAGATACTGGAGGGAGGCAGAGGCTGAGACTGGGGGGAGGCTGGAGGGAGGCAGAGGCTGAGACTGGGGGGAGGCTGGAGGGAGGCAGAGGCTGAGACTGGGGGGAGGCTGGAGGGAGGCAGAGGCTGAGACTGGAGGGAGGCAGTGGCTGAGACTGGGGGGAGGCTGGAGGGAGGCAGAGGCTGAGACTGGAGAGAGGCAGAGGCTGAGACTGGGGGGAGGCTGGAGGGAGGCAGAGGCTGAGACTGTGGGGAGGCTGGAGGGAGGCAGAGGCTGAGACTGGGGGGAGGCTGGAGGGAGACTGAGGCAGAGACTGGGGGGAGGCTGGAGGGAGGCAGAGGCAGAGACTGGAGGGAGGCTGGAGGGAGGCAGAGGCTGAGACTGGGGGGAGGCTGGAGAGAGGCAGAGGCTGAGACTGGGGGGAAGCTGGAGGGAGGCAGAGGCAGAGACTGGGGGGAGGCTGGAGGGAGGCAGAGGCAGAGACTGGGGGGGAGGCTGGAGGGAGGCAGAGGCAGAGACTGGGGGGAGGCTGGAGGGAGGCAGAGACTGGGGGCAGGCTGGAGGGAGGCAGAGGCAGAGACTGGGGGGAGGCTGGAGGGAGGCAGAGGCTGAGACTGGAGGGAGGCTGAGACTGGGGGGAGGCTGGAGGGAGACTGAGGCTGAGACTGGGGGGAGGCTGGAGGGAGGCTGAGGCTGAGACTGAAGGGAGGCTGAGGCTGAGACTGGGGGGAGGCTGGAGGGAGGCAGAGACTGGGGGGAGGCTGGAGGGAGGCAGAGGCAGAGACTGGGGGGAGGCTGGAGGGAGGCTGAGGCTGAGACTGGAGGGAGGCTGAGGCTGAGACTGGAGGGAGGCTGGAGGGAGGCTGAGGCGGAGACTGGGGCAGGCTGAGGCTGGGGGGGAGGCAAAGGCTGAGACTGGGGAAGAGAGGCTGATGCTGAGGGAAGATAGAGGCTGATGCTGGGGGAGAGAGGCTGATGCTGGGGGAGTGGGAGAGAGGGGCTAATGCTAGAGACAGAGGACAAGGGATGAGGGATAGTGCAATGACAAAATCGATTGGGTGGGGGGAGTGTAAGGACTCAGAATAAGAGGGGGCAGCATTGGGAGCTCATTGTGAAGAAGGGGCAGCATGTGTGGGATCAGTATGGAGTGGAGCAATGTAGGGGAGTCAATATCAAGAGTGGGGTAGTGTGTGTGGGGGGGGTCTCAGCATAAGCGTTAGTGTGGTGGTCTTAGCATGAGTGGGGCAACATGAAGGTCTCATTATGGAAAAGAGGAAGGCAGCATTAGGAGCTCATGGAGAGGGACAGCATGCATGGGACATTGTGAGAAGGGGGCAGCATGCATGGGACACTGAGGAGGGGGCAGCATGCATGAGACATTGTGAGAAGGGGGCAGCATGCATGGGACACTGAGGAGGGGGCAGCATGCATGAGACATTGTGAGGAGGGAGGAGCATGCATGGGACATTGTGAGGAAGGAGCAGCATGCATGGGACATTGTGAGGAGGGAGCATCAAGCATGAGACATTGTGCGGAGGGAGCAGCATTCATGGGACATTGTGAGGAGGGAGCAGCATGCATGGGACATTGTGAGGAGGGAGCAGCATGCATGGGACATTGTGAGGCGGGAGCAGCATACATGAGACATTGTGAGGAGGGGGCAGCATGCATGAGACATTGTGAGGAGGGAGCAGCATTCATGGGACATTGTGAGGAGGGAGCAGCATGCATGGGACATTGTGAGGCGGGAGCAGCATACATGAGACATTGTGAGGAGGGGGCAGCATGCATGAGACATTGTGAGGAGGGAGCAGCATTCATGGGACATTGTGAGGAGGGAGCAGCATGCATGGGACATTGTGAGGAGGGGCAGCATGCATGGGACATTGTGAGGAGGGAGCAGCATGCATGGGACATTGTGAAGAGGGGGCAGCATGCATGGGACATTGTGAGGAGAGAGCAGCATGCATGGGACATTGTGAGGAGGGGGCAGCATGCATGGGACATTGTGAGGAGGGGGCAGCATGCATGGGACATTGTGAGGAGAGAGCAGCATGCATAAGACATTGTGAGGAGGGGGCAGCATGCAAGGGACATTGTGAGGAGGGGGCAGCATGCAAGGGACATTGTGAGGAGGGAGCAGCATGCATGGGACATTGTGAGGAGGGGGCAGCATGCATGGGACATTGTGAGGAGGGGGCAGCATGCAAGGGACATTGTGAGGAGGGGGCAGCATTCATGGGACATTGTGAGGAGGGGGCAGCATGCATGGGACATTGTGAGGAGGGGGCAGCAAGCATGGGACATTGTGAGGAGGGAGCAGCATGCATGGGACATTGTGACGAGGGAGCAGCATGCATGGGACATTGTGAGGAGGGGGCAGCATGCATGGGACATTGTGAGGAGGGGGCAGCATGCATGGGACACTGTGAGGAGGGGGCAGCATGCATGGGACATTGTGAGGAGGGGGCAGCATGCATGGGACATTGTGAGGAGGGGGCAGCATGCATGGGACATTGTGAAGAGGGGGCAGCATGCATGGGACATTGTGAGGAGGGAGCAGCATGCATGGGACATTGTGAGGAGGGGGCAGCATGCATGGGGCATTGTGAAGAGGGGGCAGCATGCATGGGACACTGTGAGGAGGGGGCAGCATGCATGGGACATTGTGAGGAGGGGGCAGCATGCATGGGACATTGTGAGGAGGGGGCAGCATGCATGGGACATTGTCCTCACATCATGCTGCTCCCTCCTCACAATGTACAGATCATATTTCATAATCGAGGAAGGTGTGGTGGATATACAGTAGTTTATAAGGGAGGGCAGTGTGGTGTTTATTAGGGGCAGTGTCACAGTCACAGTATATAAGTGGGGACGGTGTGGTGGGAATATTTTATACTCATGCTATGTTTTGATGTGCCTGTGGTGATTCCCATTGGGGGGGGGGGGTTCGTTTCTTATTGATACTTTTTAAAGTGTGCTACAGAGTAGATCTGCCTTAAACAGATGTCGTGTGCGAAAACTCAGTTTTACGTTGTCACTAAGGGGCGCGACCACTTAAAGTGCCTAGGGCAGCACGAAGGCAAAATACAGCCCTGTCCGTGACGCACAACTGACAGGGGCGGGTACACTCGCCAGCGATATCGCTGTGTGTAACGGGGCCTTTAGACATGATCGCACCCAACTTGAAGTGCAATCTATGATGGCAAAGTCACTTCTGACCCGCGACCATGAATCCAGTGGCTTTGGAGTATTTGGGAATCATAAAATCTGTCGTCTCTTTACTATCACTAGATATTACAATGTGACATCACAGTATTCATGTTGTGCCCAAGCTTTTAAAGAGATTAAGACAACATTTGTGGAGTAAAAAAATACTCAAGAAAAACAGTGATTTCAATATATAAAATTAGTTTATTGAATAATTATTATAAAAACATGCATGTCAAAATTCATAAAATAGTAATGGTACTTCAAAACACGAGGGACGATCTATAAGCAATATAATGACAATAATTAGTGCACAAAATTACATATGGGGCCGACTTGTTTGTTGTATTGAAAATAAAAGATAAAAAAATATTTGTTTCCTTCTATATCATTTTGAGAAAAAACATACGAAAGAATCTTTAAAATATTTTTACAGTGAAACTAATGTATCCAGGGAATAGGATAGAAAAGGATATTGTGACTGTATGAATAAAGAATAATATTAATATTGAGAATATGTATCAATCCAATAGAAGGCCTGCCAGCCAATTCTTACAAGGTGTATGTGCGATATAACAAAAAAGGTGAAACAGTGAAAAAACTATAAATAAAAATAAATATAAAAAGACAATAGTAAAAAAAAAAAACCGCTGTATCAAGCGAAATCAGTGTAAAAAAGTTTGTAAAAAAGAGGCACAGAGTGACTGGTATAAAATATTAATGACTGAATTCACAATAATAAATTAGTGAGCAATGGGTTACAATGGCACAAAACTGAGAAATAAAGTGCAAAGTGCTACACAGTACTAATGTATTTTATATGAAAAAAGTGTGAAAAAAGTGCATAGTGCTAACTATGTTAGTTATGATATGATATAGAATGAAATGATATAGAAGGAAACAAATATTTTTTTATCTTTTTTTTTTCAATAGAACAAACAAGTCGGCCCCATATGTAATTTTGTGCACTTATTATTGTCATTATTTTGCTTATAGATCGTCCCTCGTGTTTTGAAGTACCATTACTATTTTATGAATTTTGACATGCATGTTTTTATAATAATTATTCAATAAACTTATTTTATATATTGAAATCACTGTTTTTCTTGTCGAGTATTTTTTTTACTCCACAAATGTTGTCTTGAACTTTGCTTACAGTGAATACTTGTTTCAGACCTTGTTGTTAATTTTAAAGAGATTGCTGGGTTGATCACCACCTCCGCTCCCGGGATGCTGCCTTTCTTTGCTTCCCGGTCACAGGCGGTGGAGGATCAACACTTGGGTTGGTGATTGGTTGTATGGGCATTAGCTGGCGTGGGTTAAGACAGTTAGCAAATGACATTCAGCGGGTCATCAATGGAGAAGCATTGGGGGAGATCGTGGAGGTGAATATTATTTGCTTTTTTTTATCCCACATGGATGGAGCCTTTAAAGAAACAGATCAACCAGTTAACCCATTTACACTTGTGAACCCTCCCAACAATGGTCCTTACTTTCCCACTGGACCTTAGAAGATTATAAGTGACAAACTCCACTCTACTATATAAGCAAACTCATCTGCCAAATACATGGGGCGAGACAAAAGGTCAAGAACCACGCACAGTGGGTGATGGAGGTGTCTTTACACTGGTTAATAATTGCGAATGCTCATTTCTCCCAACACCGATCTCCCAACCAATGAACAAAATGCTCGTTCGTCAAGTGAAGTGGGTTTTACGCTTCCTTAAAAAATCCATTGTTCTCGGCAGCACATCATCCTATGTGAACATAACGTGCTGCCGAGAACGATGATATTCTTTGCATGCAGAATGATCATAGTGTTCTGCGGCCGCCGGCCTGTCTAAGCGGCCTATTAAGAAACAGACGATCTGCTTACATGTAGCCGTCGTGTGAATGCAGCCTTAGGCGGGCTTTGCACGCTGCGACTTCGGTAACAATGTGTTACCGATGCTGCAGCGATAGTCCCGCCCCCGTCGCACGTGCAATATCTAGTGAAAGCTGCCGTAGCGATTATTATCGCTACGGCAGCTTCACATGCACATACCTGCCCTGCGACGTCCCTCTGGCCGGCGACCCGCCTCCTTCCTACGGGGGCGGGTCGTGCGGCGTCACAGCAACGTCACACGGCAGGCGGCCAATTGAAGTGGAGGGGCGGAGATGAGCAGGATGTAAACATCCCGCCCACCTCCTTCCTTCTCCTTCTCATTGCAGCCGGCGGCAGGTAAGGTGAAGTTCCTCGCTCCTGCGGCTTCACACACAGCGATGTGTGCTGCCGCAGGAACGAGGAACAACATCGCACCTGTCGCTGCACCGGCATTATGGAAATGTCGGAGGCTGCAGCGATGATACGATAACGATGCTTTTGCGCTCGTTAATCGTATCATCTAGGATTTACACACTACGACATCGCAAGTGACGCCGGATGTGCGTCACTTTCGATTTGACCCCACCGACATCGCACCTGCGATGTCGTAGTGTGCAAAGCCGCCCTTAGGCTATGTGCACACTGGGTATTTGGTTGCAGAAAAAAAAATTGCATTTTTGCAGCGTTTTTTGCATGCATTTTGTCACTGCGTTTTCTATGCGCTCTGGGGTGGAAAAAGGTTACAAAAATGCTGAAAGAATTGACATGTTGCAGATTTTTTTCTGCACCAAATCTGCAAGGGGAAAAAACCCCAACATGTGCACAAAACATCAGGCTCCTCATCGACTTTGCTGGCCTAAGGATTTGCATGCAGTTTTGTGACAAAACGGCACTAAAAATGCATCCAAAAACGCTAAAAAAATGCACAGTGTGCACACAGCCGTAGGCTATCTTCACACATTGCCTTTTTGTTGCATTTTTGCTTCTTTTGTGATGAATAAAACTAACCTTATTTAACCAGCATACAGTACTTGCAGTATTAGTGTCACTGGTGACAGACAGTCATGTGGTTTCTGGCAATAGAAGGTCACAGCATTTGGCTGCGCAAAATGCTCCCTTTCTATTGTTTCTGCTGTCAGTATTCATTGTACTAGGTAGATTTCCTGCTGGGTTTTCATCCCTTTCCCTGTAGGACCCAGAGGAACGCTTCTTCCATCCAGCTGCAGATTATCAGTATTCCCCTTGAGCTTGAATACTCCTTTCTTCCCTGAACTGTGCTGTTGATACTATTGAGTTAATTCAAGCTCTAATTGCAAGCAGGTGGCTTGCTCTCATCTGGGGTATTGTTGCTGAAACTTTGCTGAACTTCAACCTGAACTCAAAATGCAATAATCCACCACTCTTTTGGTAACTTCTGAATATTTATCTTGTAGAAAATAATTTCTACACTGCAGCGTACTGCAAGTAGGCAACGGTAGCACGCAGGTGACGGGTACGACAACCAATGATAAGCGGGCCGGTTCTGCAATATAGCACACGGAATGAAACCTCGGGCCAGGCCCACCAATCGGGGCGACACACCCACCAACTGAGCCAATCGTGTCCTCTAACTTCTGGTCCCTGATACTGCAAGTATGCCATTTAAACATGTCTGTAGACAAATGACACACCAAAAACGAAGCAAAAATAATGCAGCAAAAAAACAGCAACAAAGCAGCAAAAATACAGAAAAAAACACACCAAAAATGCAGCAAAAAACCCAGCAACAAAGCAGCAAAAATGCAGAAGGAAACACACCAAAAATGCAGGAAAAAAAACAGCAACAAAGCAGCAAAAATGCAGCAAAAAAACCAGCAACAAAGCAGCAAAAAAAAAAAATGCAAAAAAAAAACCACACGCCAAAAACGCAAAAATGCAGAATTTTTAATGCCAAGAGAGCAGGTTTTGCTGCAAGAAACAAAAAGCAAAAATGCAATGTGTGAACATAGCCTAAGATCCTTGGATCCATTTTTACTAGTATTCATTAAACTAGCAAAATGAAGAGACCAGGGAGTAGAACATGCATGCGGATTTATTTTAATATCAAATAACAAATTTAATATCAAAGTGACAAAAGGAATATTTAAATAATTTTACATGTGCAAGACTGGACAATCTATAATCATGGCAAAAACATATGGACAGAATATTAGTGTTTCAGGTGGACAGGGTTCAGTATAAATCAAATCCTACATATATTGCTATTAAAGTGCATGTGCACATATTGTGATTCAATACCTGAACCAACCACAAGAAATCCTGTGCGGCGATAATGCAATCAAAACAGTGGCTATATGTCAACTCATTCATGTGTCACCATTAAAGTGCCAGTGCCAACACTCGAATTGTCTCTTCAGGGAGGAAGGAGACAAACTCTAGCGCCACCTATTGGAAGTAGCAATCCTAAAGGTCAAAAGAACCGTCCAATGAGCCTTGACATATGAATTAGGATTTATTCCAGATCAGAACACCAATTTACAGTCACAGTGTTTTGGGGTGATTGCCCCTCGTCAGTGCAAAGTATGAGATCTGATCTGGCTGTATGAAAAGCTATAGTGGGATCTAAGGGGAAAACGTTTCTGCTTTCGGTCACCTGACAAGCCACTGAGGCTGCCATAGTGAGGGGTCTTATAGCTGCAATGCTCCTCTGGGAAATATTCAAATTGTTTCTCCAGGGAGGAAGGAGACAAACTCTAGCGCCACCTATTGGAAGTAGCAATCCTAAAGCTCAAAAGAACCGTCCAATGAGCCTTGACATATGAATTAGGATTTATGCCAGATCAGGTGGACAGGGTTCAGTATAAATTAATTCCTACATATATTGCTATTAAAGTGCATGTGCATTTATTGTGATTCAATACCTGAACCAACCACAAGAAATCCTGTGCAGCGATAATGCAATCAATTCAGATTATATGTCAACTCATTCATATATCACCATTAAAGTGCCAGTGCCAATACTGGAATTCATAACCTAGACCAAGCACATGATATCAATTCCGCTCAAGGGGTGCACCTGCACCGTCCACCCCTCCCACAACATCAAGACCCCAGAGTGTGCGGGTGCATCCCTTGAGCGGTATTGAGATCATGTGGTTGGTCCAGGTTATGAATTCTAGTGTTGGCACAGGCACTTTAATGGTGATACATCAATGAGTTGACATATACTGAACCACCACTGTTTTGATCATGTGGTTGGTCCAGGTTCTGAATTCTAATGTTGGCACTTCCAATGGGTGGCGGTAGAGTTTGTCTCCTTCCTCCCTGGAGATACAATGTGAATATTTCCCAGAGGATCATTGCAGCCATAAGACTCCTCACTATGGCAGCCTCACTGGCTTGTCAGGTCTCTGCAAGGAAAAGTTTTCCCCTTAGACCCACTATAGCTTCTCATACAGCAGATCAGATCCCATACTTTTCACTGACGAGGGGCAATCACCCCGAAACACCGTGTCTGCAAATTGGGGTTCTGATCTGGTGTAAATCCTTAAGGCCGCTTTAGATGCTACGATTTATCTGACGAGATATCGTCGTGGTCACGGTTTTCGTGATGCACTTCCGTTGTCGTTAGCGACGTTGTTGCGTGTGACACCTATGAGCGACTCCGAAAGATCGCAAAAATAGCGAAAATCGTTGATCGTTGACACGTCGTTAATTTTCAAAATATTGCTCGGCATTTCGAACACAGCAGACATATTGCTACGTTTGACACCCTGCCAACGACAAACAGCATCGTTAGTGCGCCCGTCATCAGCGACGCGGGCGTGTCGTTACGAGCAATGCTCCACGCCTCCTCCGCTCTGATTGGTCTCACGCCAGGGTGTATGCTATAAACAATTATACGCCTCTGTCATTGCCAGAATCGTTGGGAGGAATGCCGTGTGACGGTGTCCACACGACCGCCTTGGTCAAACAATATATCGCTGAACGATGTAGCGTCGTTTTGTGAGATGTGTACTTGTGACCGCTACAAAATGACCTATGAGCGATCTCAGCAAATCGTAACAACTGGGCGTGCCACATTGCTAACGAGATCGCTAACGATATCGTTGTGTGTAAAGAGGCCTTAAGTCATATGAAAAGGCTCGTTAAAGGGCCACTTTTGACTTTTAGGTTTGCTACTTCCAATAGGTGGCACTCCTTCCTCCTTGGAGAGAGAATTTGAATATTTCCCAGAGGAGCAGTCCATATGACCCCTCACTGTGGCAGCCTCACTGGCTTGTCAGGTCACCGAAAGGAGAAAATTTTTCCCCTTAGATCCCACTATAGCTTCTGATACAGCCAGATCAGATCTCATACTTTGCACTGACGAGGGGCAATCACCTTAAAACACTGTGTCTGCAAATTGGGGTTCTGATCTGGCATAAATCCTAATTCATATGTCAAGGCTCATTGGACGGTCTCTTTTGACCTTTAGGATTGCTACTTCCAATAGGTGGCGCTAGAGTTTGTCTCCTTCCTCCCTGGAGAAACAATTTGAATATTTCCCAGAGGAGCATTGCAGCTATAAGACCCCTCACTATGGCAGCCTCACTGCCTTGTCAGGTCACCGAAAGGAGAAAAGTTTTCCCCTTAGATCCCACTATAGCTTCTCATACAGCCAGATCAGATCTCATACTTTGCACTGACGAGGGGCAATCACTCCGAAACACTGTGTCTGCAAATTGCGGTTCTGACCTGGTATAAATTCTAATTCATATGTCAAGGCTCATTGGACGGTCTCTTTTGACCTTTAGGATTGCTACTTCCAATAGGTGGCGCTAGAGTTTGTCTCATTCCTCACTGAAGAGACAATTCGAGTGTTGGCACTGGCACTTTAATGGTGATATATGAATGAGTTGACATATACTGAACCACCACTGTTTTGATTGCATTATCGCTGCACAGGATTTCTTGTGGCTGGTTTAGGTATTGAATGACAATATATGCACATGCACTTTAATAGCAATTTATGTAGGATTTGATTTATACTGAACCCTGTCCACCTGCAACCCTAATATTCTGTCCACATATGTTTGCTATGATTATAGATTGTAATATGCACGGTTTCTCTGTCCAGTCTAGCACATGTAACATTATTTAAATATTCCTTTTGTCACTTTGATATTAAATTTGTGATTTGATATTAAAATAAATCTGCTTTTATGTTCTACTCCCTGTTCTTTTCTTTTTGCTAGTTTAATGAATACTAGTAAAAATGGGTCCAAGCATCTTAGGCTATGTTCACACATTGCATTTTTGCAGCTTTTTTTTTTTCCTTTTTCCTGCAGTAAAACCTGCACTCTTGGCATTAAAAATGCTGCACTTTTGGTGTGGGTTTTTCTTGGGGGGTTTTTGCTGCCTTTTTGCTGGTTTTTTTTTTTGCTGGTTTTTTTTCCTGCAGCAAAACCTGTTCTCTTGACATTAAAAATGCTGTGTTTTTGGTGTGGTTTTTTTCTGTGTTTTTTTTTTTTTGCTGCCTTTTTGCTGCTTTTTTAGGCTATGTTCACACATTGCATTTTCCTGCTTTTTTTTTTTTCCTGCAGCAAAACCTACTCCCTGTTCTCTTATGAAGTTTCTGCACATATCTCATTGGCCCATTGAATTATGTGCCAATTTCGAATAAAGAAAATAATGAATTTTTATACTATTATACTGAAGCCGTGCCTTCTGTATCCGTGCATCTTCAAAGTCGCCAGTGCAGCTTTAAAAAAAAAGTTTCTAATTTTAAGGTTTATTATGAAAATGTAAAATAAGTTTCTTTGCAGAGGTTTACAGTCTTCCTAACCTGCGCCGGTCACATTCCGCGCTTTGCTTTCGCAGTGTGACGAGATCTTGTATAATTAGTCTCTGCGATTCCGCACCACATATATATTGTGCGGCGATCACAGCGCAAAACACAAATCCGAGCTAGAGAGGATGGTGGAGTTATGAGAGGCTGATAAGCGTCTGGTGGGCATTTGTCATCAAGCAGGTGAACTAATGGCTCTGTAATTTTCTTTTCTCTCTGCTTGTCACGCACTCTGCTAATCTGGACCTCGACAAAGGCTCAGGTTGGTATTTCATTCTCTGTATTGATTATCATTTCAAATCCAGTGTCATTACTCGTTTCTATACGCCGGCAGCGTCTGCGCTCCATGTGTAAATACTAATTTGCCTATGAAGTGTTGTATGTAATTTCCATAATACAGACTAGTGGGAGATGTCAGATAAATCTCATGGGAGCAAAAGGGAGGGGGGGATCGAGTCGCGGTATCTGCCGCATTCGTGTGCTGATAAATGGCGCACGGGAAAAAGTTTGCAGTAAAAGTACTTTCCCCAAATAAATAATAAAAAGGGTGTTCTATGTTCACCTTCTTCCATATATTTTCACAGGAGCTTACATTTTAAAGGCTAATTAATTAGACCTTTTTAAATTCATTTTCCAAATAGTCTTTTTGCAATTTTTGATGTTGCAGATTCTGTAAGTCGTTTCAGCTCCTGATGGTTTTCTGTGCTCTCCTCCTCCCTCCTCTCAGTGTTAGAGAAAGCAGCAGCGAGGAGCAGATCTCTGCACTGCAGAGAGAGAGCAAAGCATGTACAGTCTCATGTAGTGCAGAGAAAACCGGCTACAAATAAGAAGGAATGCACATAACGAGGAGCGCAAGATAAATGCTCTACTGAGATATCTGAGCTTAAAAAGACAGGAGCACCCTGGATAACGAGAGAGATCTTATTATCCAGCGTGTATTACTGGGAGACACAGACAGAGTTCACATCCATCCAATATTACTAGAAGAGACACACAGAGCTCACATCCAGCCTATATTACTGGGAGAGACACACAGAGCTCACATCCAGCCTATATTACTGGGAGAGACACACAGAGCTCACATCCAGCCTATATTACTGGGAGAGACACACAGAGCTCACATCCAGCCTATATTACTGGGAGAGACACACAGAGCTCACATCCAGCCTATATTACTGGGAGAGACACACAGAACTCACATCCAGCCTATATTACTGGGAGAGACACACAGAGCTCACATCCAGCCTATATTACTGGGAGAGACACACAGAGCTCACAAGCAGCCTGTATTACTGGTGAGATACACAGAACTCACATCCAGCCTATATTACTGGGAGAGACACACAGAGCTCACAAACAGCCTGTATTACTGGTGAGATACACAGAACTAACATTCAGCCTATATTACTGGGAGAGACACACAGAGCTCACATGCAGCCTGTATTACTGGGAGAGACACACAGAGCTCACATCCAGCCTATATTACTGGGAGAGACACACAGAGCTCACATCCAGCCTATATTACTGGGAGAGACACACAGAGCTCACATCCAGCCTATATTACTGGGAGAGACACACAGAGCTCACATCCAGCCTATATTACTGGGAGAGACACACAGAGCTCACATCCAGCCTATATTACTGGGAGAAAAACACAGAGCTCACATCCAGCCTATATTACTGGGAGAGACATACAGAGCTCACATCCAGCCTATATTACTGGGAGAGACACACAGCGCTCACATCCAGCCTATATTACTGGGAGAGACACACAGAGCTCACATCCAGCCTATATTACTGGGAGAGACACACAGAACTCACATCCAGCCTATATTACTGGGAGAGACACACAGAGCTCACATGCAGCCTATATTACTGGGAGAGACACACAGAGCTCACATCCAGCCTATATTACTGGGAGAGACACACAGAGCTCACATCCAGCCTATATTACTGGGAGAGACACACAGAGCTCACATCCAGCCTATATTACTGGGAGAGACACACAGAGCTCACATCCAGCCTATATTACTGGGAGAGACACACAGAACTCACATCCAGCCTATATTACTGGGAGAGACACACAGAGCTCACATCCAGCCTATATTACTGGGAGAGACACACAGAGCTCACAAGCAGCCTGTATTACTGGTGAGATACACAGAACTCACATCCAGCCTATATTACTGGGAGAGACACACAGAGCTCACAAACAGCCTGTATTACTGGTGAGATACACAGAACTAACATCCAGCCTATATTACTGGGAGAGACACACAGAGCTCACATGCAGCCTGTATTACTGGGAGAGACACACAGAGCTCACATCCAGCCTATATTACTGGGAGAGACACACAGAACTCACATCCAGCCTATATTACTGGGAGAGACACACAGAGCTCACATCCAGCCTATATTACTGGGAGAGACACACAGAGCTCACATCCAGCCTATATTACTGTATAATGTATACCCTATGCATTTATAAAAATAAAAATGTTAATACATTTGAATTACGGTGTCTTTTGGGTATTTTCATACTTTGGTAAATCTAAAGACTCTTTTATTCATGAATATAGTATATTACTGGGAGAGACACACAGAGCTCACATCCAGCCTATATTACTGGGAGAGACACACAGAGCTCACATCCAGCCTATATTACTGGGAGAGACACACAGAGCTCACATGCAGCCTGTATTACTGGTGAGACACACAGAACTCACATCCAGCCTATATTACTGGGAGAGACACACAGAGCTCACATCCAGCCTATATTACTGGGAGAGACACACAGAGCTCACATCCAACCTATATTACTGGGGGAGACACACAGAGCTCACATCCAGCCTATATTACTGGGAGAGACACACAGAGCTCACATCCAGCCTATATTACTGGGAGAGACACACAGACCTCACATCCAGCCTTTATTACTGGGAGAGACACACAGAGCTCAAATCCAGCCTATATTACTAGGAGACACACAGACCTCACATCCAGCCTATATTACTGGGAAAGACACACAGAGCTCACATCCAGCCTAAATTACTGGGAGAGACACACAGAGCTCACATCCAGTCTATATTACTGGGAGACACACAGACCTCACATCCAGCCTATAATACTGGGAAAGACACACAGAGCTCACATCCAGCCTATATTACTGGGAGAGACACACAGAGCTCACATCCAGTCTATATTACTGGGAGAGACACACAGAGCTCACATCCAGCCTATATTACTGGGAGAGACACACAGAGCTCACATCCAGTCTATATTACTGGGAGAGACACACAGAGCTCACATCCAGCCTATATTACTGGGAGAGACACACAGACCTCACATCCAGCCGATATTACTGGGAGAGACACACAGAGCTCAAATCCAGACTATATTACTGGGAGACACACAGACCTCACATCCAGCCTATATTACTGGGAAAGACACACAGAGCTCACATCCAGCCTAAATTACTGGGAGAGACACACACAGCTCACATCCAGCCTATATTACTGGGAGACACACAGAGCTCACATCCAACCTATATTACTGGGAAAGACACACAGAGCTCACATCCAGCCTAAATTACTGGGAGAGACACACACAGCTCACATCCAGCCTATATTACTGGGAAAGACACACAGAGCTCATATCCAGCCTATATTACTGGGAAAGACACACACAGCTCACATCCAGCCTATATTACTGGGAGAGACACACACAGCTCACATCCAGCCTATATTACTGGGAAAGACACACACAGCTCACATCCAGCCTATATTACTGGGAAAGACACACACAGCTCACATCCAGCCTATATTACTGGGAAAGACACAAACAGCTCACATCCAGCCTATATTACTGGGAGAGACACACACAGCTCACATCCAGCCTATATTACTGGGAAAGACACACATAGCTCACATCCAGCCTATATTACTGGGAAAGACACACAGAGCTCACATCCAGCCTATATTACTGGGAAAGACACACAGAGCTCACATCCAGCCTATATTACTGGGAAAGACACACACAGCTCACATCCAGCCTATATTACTGGGAAAGACACACACAGCTCACATCCAGCCTATATTACTGGGAGAGACACACACAGCTCACATCCAGCCTATATTACTGGGAAAGACACACACAGCTCACATCCAGCCTATATTACTGGGAAAGACACACAGAGCTCACATCCAGCCTGTATTACTGGGAAATACACACAGAGCTCATATTCAGCCTATATTACTGGGAGAGACACACAGACCTCACATCCAGCCTATATTACTGGGAGAGACACACCGAGCTCACATCCAGCCTATATTACTGGAAGAGAGACACAGAGCTCACATCCAGCTTATATTACTGGGAAAGACACACAGAGCTCACATCCAGCCTATATTACTGGAAGAGACACATAGAGCTCACATCCTACCTATATTACTGGGAGAGACACACAGACCTCACATCCAGCTTATATTACTGGGAGAGACACACAGAGCTCACATCCAGCCTATATTACTGGGAGAGACACACAGAGCTCACATCCAGACTATATTACTGGCAGAGACACACAGAGCTCACATCCAGCCTATATTACTGGGAGAGACACACAGACCTCACATCTAGCCTATATTACTGGGAGAGACACACAGAGCTCACATCCAACCTATATTACTGGGAGAGACACACACAGACCTCACATCCAGACTTTATTACTGGGAGACACACAGAGCTCACATCCAGCCTATATTACTTTGAGAGACACACAGAGCTCACATCCAGCCTATATTACTAGGAGAGACACACACAGAGCTCACATCCAGCCTATATTACTGGGAGAGACACACAGACCTCATATCCAGCCTCTATTACTGGGAGAGACACACAGAGCTCACATCCAGCCTATATTACTGGGAGAGACACACAGACCTCACATCCAGCCTATATTACTGGGAGACACACAGAGCTCACATCCAGCCTATATTACTGGGAGAGAAACACACAGAGCTCACATCCAGCTTATATTACTGGGAGAGACACAGAGTTCACATCCAGCCTATATTACTGGAAGAGACACACACAGACCTCATATCCAGCCTCTATTACTGGGAGAGACACACAGACCTCACATCCAGCCTATATTACTGGGAGAGACACAGAGTTCACATCCAGCCTATATTACTGGGAGAGACACACAGACCTCATATCAAGCCTATATTACTGGGAGAGACACACAGAGCTCACATCCAGCCTATATTACTGGGAGAGACACACACAGACCTCACATCCAGCCTATATTACTGGGAGAGACACACAGACCTCACATTCAGCCTATATTACTGGGAGAGACACACAGACCTCACATCCAGCCTATATTACTGGGAGAGACACACAGACCTCACATCCAGCCTATATTACTGGGAGACACACACAGCTCACATCCAGCCTATATTACTGGGAGAGACACACAGAGCTCACATCCAGTCTATAGTACTGGGAGAGACACACAGACCTCATATCAAGCCTATATTACTGGGAGAGACACACAGACCTCACATCCAACCTATATTACTGGGAGAGACACACAGACCTCACATCCAGACTATATTACTGGGAGACACACAGACCTCACATCCAGCCTATATTACTGGGAGAGACACACAGACCTCATATCCAGCCTATATTACTGGGAGAGACACACAGACCTCACATCCAGCCTATATTACTGGGAGACACACACAGCTCACATCCAGCCTATATTACTGGGAGAGACACACAGAGCTCACATCCAGTCTATAGTACTGGGAGAGACACACAGACCTCATATCAAGCCTATATTACTGGGAGAGACACACAGACCTCACATCCAACCTATATTACTGGGAGAGACACACAGACCTCACATCCAGACTATATTACTGGGAGACACACAGACCTCACATCCAGCCTATATTACTGGGAGAGACACACAGACCTCATATCCAGCCTATATTACTGGGAGAGACGCACAGACCTCACATCCAGCCTATATTACTGGGAGAGACACACAGACCTCATATCCAACCTATATTACTGGGAGAGACACACAGACCTCACATCCAGACTATATTACTGGGAGACACACAGACCTCACATCCAGTCTATATTACTGGGAGAGACACACAGACCTCATATCAAGCCTATATTACTGGGAGAGACACACAGACCTCACATCCAACCTATATTACTGGGAGAGACACACAGACCTCACATCCAGACTATATTACTGGGAGACACACAGACCTCACATCCAGCCTATATTACTGGGAGAGACACAGAGTTCACATCCAGCCTATATTACTGGGAGAGACACACAGACCTCATATCCAGCCTATATTACTGGGAGAGACGCACAGACCTCACATCCAGCCTATATTACTGGAAGAGACACACAGAGCTCACATCCAGCCTATATTACTGGGAGAGACACACAGACCTCACATCCAGCCTATATTACTGGGAGAGACACACAGACCTCACATCCAGCTTATATTACTTGGAGAGACACACAGACCTCACATCCAGCTTATATTACTTGGAGAGACACACAGAGCTCACATCCAGCCTATATTACTGGGAGAGACACAGAGACCTCACATCCAGCCTATATTACTGGGAGAGACATACAGACCTCACATCCAGCCTATATTACTGGGAGAGACACACAGACCTTCCATCCAGCTTATATTACTTGGAGAGACACACAGACTTTCCATCCAGCCTATATTACTGGGAGAGACACACAGACTTTACATCCAGCTTATATTACTTGGAGAGACACACAGACCTTACATCCAGCCTATATTACTGGGAAGGACAGTCCTGTGAGAGGAAAATCCTAAAATTTTGATATGGCTGTAAGCTATATATATCCTGTTCTGATAAATAAAGGTATAAAAGTTACAAAATACATTTTTTATTAAATATTATAAGTCACCATGTTTTTGTTTCTCCATCTGAGAACAGTATGATATAGGGACAGAGATCTTGATTCCAGTGATGTCACTAAGGCTATGTTCGCACACTGCAAATTAGGTGTAGAAATTTTCTGTATCAAAAAATGCACCTTATGACAGAAAATGCACCAAAAAACGTATCACTAATTGACAGCTTTCTGCCTATGCACAGTGTAAATAGAAAACTGTCGATCAGTGTGGGTGCGGGATTAAATAGAGCTCAAGAATATGGTGGACTACAGGGCAGCAGGTTTACTAGTCCTCTAGTGAAAATTTCCTCCTGGCTTTTCATCCAAACTGCAGCAAGCAGCCCAGCAAGTGACACATCTCTGGAATTAGGGTCTCCATTTCTACATTATGCTACTTTCAGATTGGGTGTCAAAAACCTGGTGACAGTGTGTAACTAGTAACCTGTGTAAAAAAAATAATATATATATTCCTTTTCAAAGGTCTTCCTAGACTTCAGACAGTGATGTACCCATCATGGAGTCAACAAGGGGCACCTGACTTTTTTGGGTCCTGTGGTGGACATTTAACTACCTGTCACAGGGCTCATTTGGTCTCTACTTCCTACTGATGTGATGATTTCACAGAATCATGTGACCGCTGCAGCCAATCATTGACTACAGCAGTGATCCATTACAGTCAGTGATTGGCTGTAGTGGTCACATGTCCCTGTGATGACTTACCAGTGTAGCACCAAGTAGAGATGGGCGGGAGGAGTGAGCAGCATAAGAATGGGAGCAGCGGAAAATTGGTGCATAATGGTTTTTTTTCATTATTATTATTTTTATCTAATCTGAGCATTTTTTTACTCCACTGGTTGATCCTTTAAGAAATGGATTGTCTCTATAAAGTGGGTTAGCAGGCTGCAAAATGTACCCCTGACAAGCTAAAAGGGTTTTACAACCAATTTTTCCTTATGGGTGGCGGTATTTAAAAAGGTCACAAGAAAATTAAGAAAAAAAAAACCCAACATTTTAGATGCTGAAGTTTTGCTTCCTTTTGTATTTTAACTCAAGATAAATATATATATATATTTTTTTTTATTTTTTTTTAAATACAAAATGAGCTCTTCTGTTATTTTCCCATCTGTATAGAAAAAGCTGGAATATAAACAACTACAGCCAGAATATAGAGTCACAAACTGATAGAAAAGCAATTAGAATGTATTGCTACTTGTGACTGCAAATTACTGTAGGTACAAAACCACCCCCCTCCGTGACAGTCGCCCCCCATTAATGTTAATGAGAGTTGTGACTTTTATGGAATTGCCATGTACAATTAGTGGTTTTCCATCTTTGATGTTTATGGTAAATTCCCAAGATATGCCATAAAATATAAGTCCTTTATAGAATGAATTGAGAGGCAGCCCCGGCGTCAAGTGTTATTGTAACTCCCATAAATGTGAGCCGTGATTGTGGTGTCACATCCCCAATTATCTATTATTTACAGAATATCAAAATGGTTTTACACCATTGGGAACAGCTTCTCTTTACTTATCTGCATATACATGGGGCTATAAATCATATATGCCGTTGGGTTTCATTAAAAATGTTGCACTGTTTGGTATCTATTGCCTCTGTGTTGCACTTTCTATTGCTCACTGCAGAATGAGTTAGCAGAGATGTCACAGGGTGGCAGGAAATAACAGGGGACCGGGGCTCCTAAACTCACCCTCGTGCTTGGTACTCGTATCTAGTGATGAGCGGGCACTACCATGCTCAGGTACTCGGCACCCGTAACTAGTGATGAGCGGGCACTACCATGCTCAGGTGCTCAGTACTCGTAACTAGTGATGAGCGGGCACTACCATGCTCGGGTGCTCGGTACTGGTAACTAGTGATGAGCGGGCACTACCATGCTCGGGTGCTCAGTACTGGTAACTAGTGATGAGCAGGCACTACCATGCTCAGGTGCTCGGCACTCGTAACTAGTGATGAGCGGGCACTACCATGCTCAGGTGCTCAGTACTCGTAACTAGTGATGAGCGGGCACTACCATGCTCGGGTGCTCAGTACTCGTAACTAGTGATGAGCAGGCACTACCATGCTCGGGTGCTCGGTACTGGTAACTAGTGATGAGCGGGCACTACCATGCTCGGGTGCTCGGTACTGGTAACTAGTGATGAGCGGGCACTACCATGCTCGGGTGCTCAGTACTGGTAACTAGTGATGAGCAGGCACTACCATGCTCAGGTGCTCGGCACTCGTAACTAGTGATGAGCGGGCACTACCATGCTCAGGTGCTCAGTACTCGTAACTAGTGATGAGCGGGCACTACCATGCTCGGGTGCTCAGTACTCGTAACTAGTGATGAGCAGGCACTACCATGCTCGGGTGCTCGGCACTCGTAACTAGTGATGAGCGGGCACTACCATGCTCAGGTGCTCGGCACTCGTAACTAGTGATGAGCGGGCACTACCATGCTCGGGTACTCAGTACTCGTAACTAGTGATGAGCGGGCACTACCATGCTCGGGTGCTCAGTACTGGTAACTAGTGATGAGCAGGCACTACCATGCTCAGGTGCTCGGCACTCGTAACTAGTGATGAGCGGGCACTACCATGCTCGGGTGCTCAGTACTGGTAACTAGTGATGAGCAGGCACTACCATGCTCAGGTGCTCGGCACTCGTAACTAGTGATGAGCAGACACTACCATGCTCAGGTGCTCGGCACTCGTAACTAGTGATGAGTAGTGCTCACTCATCACTAGTTACGAGTACAGAGCACCCGAGCATGGTAGTGCCCGCTCATCACTAGTTATGAGTACTGAGCACCCGAGCATGGTAGTGCCCGCTCATCACTAGTTATGAGTACTGAGCACTCGAGCATGGTAGTGCCCACTCATCACTAGTTATGAGTATTGAGCACCTGAGCATGGTAGTGCTCGCTCATCACTAGATACGAGTACTGAGCACCTGAGCATGGTAGTGCTCGCTCATCACTAGTTATGAGTATTGAGCACCTGAGCATGGTAGTGCCCGCTCATCACTAGTTACGAGTACTGAGCACCCGAGCATGGTAGTGCTCACTCATCACTAGTTACGAGTACAGAGCACCCGAGCATGGTAGTGCTCGCTCATCACTAATTACAAGTACCGAGCACCCGAGCATGGTAGTGCCCGCTCATCACTAGTTACGAGTACTGAGCACCCGAGCATGGTAGTGCTCACTCATCACTAGTTACGAGTACAGAGCACCCGAGCATGGTAGTGCCCACTCATCACTAGTTACCAGTACTGAGCACCCGAGCATGGTAGTGCCCGCTCATCACTAATTACAAGTACCGAGCAACCGAGCATGGTAGTGCCCGCTCATCACTAGTTACGAGTACTGAGCACCCGAGCATGGTAGTGCCCGCTCATCACTAGTTACGAGTACAGAGCACCCGAGCATGGTAGTGCCCGCTCATCACTAGTTACAAGTACTGAGCACCCGAGCATGGTAGTGCCCGCTCATCACTAGTTACCAGTACTGAGCACGCGAGCATGGTAGTGCCCGCTCATCACTAGTTACGAGTACTGAGCACCCGAGCATGGTAGTGCTCACTCATCACTAGTTACCAGTACTGAGCACCCGAGCATGGTAGTGCCCGCTCATCACTAGTTACGAGTACTGAGCACCCGAGCATGGTAGTGCCCGCTCATCACTAGTTACGAGTACCGAGCACCCGAGCATGGTAGTGCTCACTCATCACTAATTACGAGTACAGAGCACCCGAGCATGGTAGTGCCCGCTCATCACTAGTTACCAGTACCGAGCACCCGAGCATGGTAGTGCCCGCTCATCACTAGTTATGAGTACAGCGCACCCGAGCATGGTAGTGCCCGCTCATCACTAGTTACAAGTACCGAGCACCCGAGCATGGTAGTGCCCGCTCATCACTAGTTACCAGTACTGAGCACCCGAGCATGGTAGTGCCCGCTCATCACTAGTTACCAGTACTGAGCACCTGAGCATGGTTGTGCTCACTCATCACTAGTTACGAGTACAGAGCACCCGAGCATGGTAGTGCCCGCTCATCACTAGTTACGAGTACTGAGCACCCGAGCATGGTTGTGCCCGCTCATCACAAGTTATGAGTACTGAGCACCCGAGCATGGTAGTGCCCACTCATCACTAGTTACGAGTACAGAGCACCCGAGCATGGTAGTGCCTGCTCATCACTAGTTGAGTATTGAACACCCGAGCATGGTAGTGCCCGCTCACCACTAGTTACAAGTACTGAGCACCCGAGCATGGTAGTGCTCGCTCATCACTAGTTACGAGTACTGAGCACCCGAGCATGGTAGTGCCCGCTCATCACTAGTTACGAGTACTGAGCACCCGAGCATGGTAGTGCCCCCTCATCACTAATTACTAGTACCAAGCACCTAAGCATGGTAGTGCCCGCTCATCACTAGTTATGAGTACTGAGCACCCGAGCATGGTAGTGCCCACTCATCACTAGTTATGAGTACTGAGCACCTGAGCATGGTAGTGCCCGCTCATTACTAGTTATGAGTACTGAGCACTCGAGCATGGTAGTGCCCACTCATCACTAGTTATGAGTACTGAGCACTCGAGCATGGTAGTGCCCACTCATCACTAGTTATGAGTACTGAGCACTCGAGCATGGTAGTGCCCGCTCATTACTACTTACGAGTACCGAGCACCTGAGCATGGTAGTGCCCGCTCATCACTAGTTACAAGTACTGAGCACCCGAGCATGGTAGTGCCCGCTCATCACTAGTTATGAGTACTGAGCACCCGAGCATGGTAGTGCCCGCTCATCACTAGTTATGAGTACTGAGCACTCGAGCATGGTAGTGCCCACTCATCACTAGTTATGAGTACTGAGCACCTGAGCATGGTAGTGCCCGCTCATTACTACTTACGAGTACCGAGCACCTGAGCATGGTAGTGCCCGCTCATCACTAGTTACAAGTACTGAGCACCCGAGCATGGTAGTGCCCGCTCATCACTAGTTCTAAACCATTATTGGGTTTTATAACTGACGCATATATATAGGCATAGAATTGTAGTAATAGTTTTTCCCTGATTATAGAGAAAATGGAAGCATACAGCCCCTTCTCCATTTGTAAGGTACAGTAATGGTCGACCACTGCGCACCAGAAAGCTCCTGCACCGTATACATCTGGAGTGGGTCGTGAAAAAGCAGTGAAATAATTACTGTAATCTGCCGTATTCCGCCCTGTTAGTCCCCATACATCACGGAAACACACATGCAGTTATTTGAGGACTTCCTGGGATAAAATAAAGAGAACTATTCTAGGAAAGGCAGGACACCTGCAATCTGTAGTAATTGCCCATTGCCGCTCTCAGCCATGGAGGCTTTACAGTGCATCTTATATCTTCAGATGCGATGTGCGTTATTGTAAATTATTCAGCAGCATTTCAGAGTCTTCACAAATGTCGCACCAAGAATTGCTTGTGTATTATACCGCAGGCAGTGGATTTCAGCCAAATGACTCCTTTTTAAGAATAAGTGAAATTACACCCACACCGCTCGGTCATACGACTTCAAAAGAAATATAATGTAAAAAAACGAAAGTACGGAAAAGTGGTAAAAGTTTCTTTAAAAATATTCTAAAGTTGATCCTATTAAAGGGAACCTGTCATAAAAAAAACCCACACAGTACTTACCTGCAACCATAGTGGTAATCTGCAGGTAAATTGTGTTGTAAACATGTTCAGAAGCTGCAGGGAGAAAATGAAGATAAATTCTCCCTGCAGCTGCTCACTTGCAGTCATTGGACTGACACTGGGGCTGGGAATAGTCAACAAACAGTAATCACTCCTCCTGCTCCTTGACTGACATCTTCCTATGCACACATGGAGCACACACACTGCAGAGCAGGCTGTCAATCAATGTGCCTGGTACTGAAACTGCCTCAGCGCAACCTCAATGACTGTCAGAGAGCGCCTGAGGAACTTAAGTGCATTTTGTCCCTGCAGCTGATCTTCCATTTAGATTGCCGAACATGCAGATTACCACTGGGTCTGCTGGAAATACCGTTTTTATTGCAGACAGATTCACTTTAAGTTATTGAGTAAAGAGGGCTTTACATGCTGCGACATCGCTAACGATATGTCGTTGGGGTCACGGAATTTGTGACGCACATCCGGCATCGTTAGCGACGTCGTTGCGTGTGACAGCTACGAGCGACCACTAACGATCAAAAATAATCACCAAATCGTTGAACGTTGACATGTCGTTTTTTTCCCAAATATCGTTCCTTGTTCTGGACGCAGATTGATCGTCGTTCCCGAGGCAGCACACATCGCTATGTGTGACACCGCAGGAACGAGGAACAACACCGTACCTGCGTCCTCCGCCAACGAGGTGGGCGTGTCGTTCATGCTCTCCGCCCCTCCGCTTCTATTGGTGACCGCTGTGTGACGTCACTGTGACGCCGCACGAACCTCCTCCTTAAAAACGAGGTTGTTCGCCACCCACATTGATGTCACTAGGAAGGTAAGTACGTTTGAGGCGTACTACCGATACTGTGCGCCACGGACAGCAATTTGCCCGTGACGCACAAACTACGGGGGCAGGTGCGATCGGCAGCGACATCGCTAGCGAAGTCGCTGCGTGCAAAGCCCCCTTTAGAGTTCCTCAGTACTATTGTAGGGCAGTTGTATATAACATATAGCTACTGTTATAACTTTTGCTTCTATGTTTGATGAAAATGGCACCTAGTTCACTTTTATAGAGTTAATCCCATTTTTGTAAATAGTCAGGAACCATTTCAATCATCAAAAAAATCCATCAAAACCAAGCTTGTAATTACTAAACCAGTTTTGGGGGTCGGAGGGGGATGCAGCTGCAGTATCTTTTTCTCTGTGTTGGTGCCACTGCATGCTGTGAGAGGGGAAGAGAAGCGCCAAAAAGAAACGTGATTGATTAATGGCACAGAGCACAGCTCTGACATCACAGCAATAAATGCAGCATTTACGGAAACCAGCAGGGAAAAGTCCCTACATTTACTGGTTACCAGCTTTATATGTCTGACCTAAATCTGCAGCTTTCAAAGGTGATATTATCATTTTTCTTTGGTACAACTTGTTCTTCTGATTCCAAACTTTTTATTAAAGGAAGTTCCCAAAATAAACAAGGTATCACCTATTAACAGGTTAAGGGAATATTTTGCCAATTTACGGACTGTGGTCAGGTGACTTTGAGTGCATCATTATAAAATATTCAAAGACTGCTTAAGGGGAACCAACCATCAAGATTTTCATATATAAAGTAAAGCCAGTGCTATACTGGCTGTAGGATGCTGAATGTAACCATTATTTTTTTTCTAAGATTGGATGTTTTATTTCAGAAATATGTGCAAGTAAAGATACAGCAATGCACTGCTATTTGATTGACAGGTGCAACAGGAAGGGAATATGTGGGTCTGGTCTTGCTAGCTATCCCCCCCCCCCTGTCTGCCTGCCTGAACCTCCTCCCCCTGTCGCCATCATGGAAGTTAATTACAGCACATGCGCAGTAGCATTTGTAAGTATTGCAGAAAACTCTTCACTAACATGTTGTCAGAGTCGGCGCCTACGCAAAGCACTATCTCCGGCGCCATCTTTGTGAACACTGTCTTCCTGTATCGGACTGTCACATGCGCTATGCGAGCGCGGCGCATGCACCCCCACATCCACTGCTTTCATTGCGACAACGGGAAGACAAAGTGTTCACAAAGATGGCGTCGGAGATAGTGCTATGCACAGGCGCCGACTCTGATGCCATCTTATTGAAGAGTTTTCTGCAATACCTAATTCTGGCGCCTGTGCATTGAGCTATCTCCGGCACCATCTTTGTGAACACTGTGTCTTCCCGCTGTCACAACAAAAGCAGAGGATGCAAGAGATGTGAGGATCGGCAGTCCAATGCAGGAAGACCGTGTTCACAAAGATGGCATTGGAGATAGTGCTTTGCACAGGCGCTGACTCTGACGCCATGTTAGTGAAGTGTTTTCTGAAATACTCATAAATGATACTGCACATGCGCCAGAATTCACATCTATGTGAGCAACAGGGGGAGAAAGGCCAGGCAGGCAGACAGGGGTGGAATAGATAGCAAAACCCAACCCATATATTCCCTTCCTGTTGCATCTGTCAATCAAATAGCAGGGCATTGCTGGAACTTTACTTGCACATATTTCTGAAAAAAAACATCCAAACTCTGAACAAAAGCTATGCTTACATTCAGCATCCTAGCGCCAGTGTAGCACTCGCTTTACTTTATATATGAAAATCCTACTGGTTGATTCTCTTTAAGTGGCTTGACCACTGCAGACAATCACAGGCTGCAGCGAATTATCGATTCTGTCTGTGCACAGACCACAGAGCGCCTGCGCTGGACCCAGGTAGATGAGCATGACTGAGTTTCTATCTTATTCATATCCCAATTCCTGACCCCTGGGCAAAGTTTTATTTTTCCCGGACATCCTCTATTAAGAGATTAATAATTACAGTTTGGAAATATAAGGATATTTATTGATTAATTGTTAAATGTATCCAACTTGTTGAACTATATAAATCACACATTGAAGAATAATGAAGTCAGTCGCTCGCGGTGCGATACTAATGTGACATATACGTTTAAGGATCTTAAAACAGAAACTTTATAAGAAATCATTTTCTGAAATGGCTTTATCTTTCGATAATTGGGCTGGAGGGAATATTGCCGAGGCAGCACGAAAATGAGTGATTCACGGTGTCCAGCAAGAGTAATGACTTTGGAGAGGTCTCGTCATTTAACAAATTATTCTAAGAAGTGTCATAATTATGATTGATGAAGTATTTTATTACACGCCAGCACTTACTCTAATGCGTTCAGCGCTGAGTAGAACCTCGTCACCGCTCTCTTTTATAACCCAATTTCTAAATTAGTAGCCCGTAGAGGAGCTAAAGAGTTAACTGTTAGCCTAAATATATAATCGGATTCTTTAATTTAAAGGGGAATTACCGCCAGATATATTCATTACCTAAGGACAGAATAGGCAACAATTCGTAGACTGGATTGGGAACATCAGTCACCCATGTCCTCAAGCCTTGTGATCGTGGCAAGAAGTTTGAGTAGACGGTGACTTGGGATTTGGTCATTGCCTGGGATACCTCTTTAACATAGTTCATTCTTACTTTATCCCAAATCGAGATTCATGGATTAAACTTTACAAAAAGTTTTAAAAACTTTTTTGAATATTGTATTAGCTTCATAGCTGGTTTGACCCATTTACAGCTTTTCATGAAAGTAGTTTTGGTGGAGGAGACTAGAAGCCAATCCAGAGGGGTAGAGTTATAGTGGGATCATTTTAAGTTCTTTTTGGCATCCTAGCCTTAATGTTCAATACTGTCAATTTCCATTTTGAATAAAACGAATGTGGACAAAATATGACACCATAGTACTCGTATGTAATGACTACACCCCAAACGAAACGTGCACGTCGGGGCACGTAACACTGGGCATCTTACCGATATGGGTGAGTTTTCTTCTTATATGTTTGGCACATTTGTTTAGGGGTATTATCCCCGGAATACTATGGTCTGATAGGCTTGGGTGCATGAGGTACAGAATAGCTATCCGCGTCATGGTCCCATTTGGAGATACCCTTATGTTAAACATGTCTATTGATGTAATGTACTGACCCTTATCCATCTCTTATAAGGGATCCTTTTGGCCTACTAGCTGGGTATGAGATTTGTGGTTATACAGTTTACCATTTGATTGACCTACTAATGCCCATTTGAATTTGGATCATCTTTCTCACCTATTTTGTCCTTTGTTTTCTTCAGGGACTCCCTATGTATACCTGAATATTACTAAATATTTTATGCATTGAATTTAACCTCTTGCTGTAATTTATATCTTCAATAAAACGTTTTCTAATGTTGGCAAGAAGAATGCATGTGATTTTGTTTCTTTTGAGCCATGTTTATGACTCTGACTACTATAACCCCCAGTCCTCTTGTTCTAAACAATTTCCATTTTGGCCTATAGAGAATGGAGCCGCTTAAGGTTTACCTTTTTTCTCACCCACCATCCTTTTGCACGCATCACACCATCGCTCACTGATTTGATCACCACTAAGGGGTACTTTGCACGCTGCGACATCGCAGGCCGATGCTGCGATGCTGAGCGCGGTAGTCCCCGCCCCCGTCGCAGCAGCGATATCCTTGTGATAGCTGCCGTAGCGAACATTATCGCTACGGCAGCTTCACATGGACTCACCTGTCCTGCGACCGTCGCTCTGGCCGGCGACCCGCCTCCTTGTTAAGGGAGCAGGTCGTGCGGCGTCATAGCGACGTCACACACCAGGCGGCCAATCGGAGCGGAGGGGCGGAGATGAGTGGGATGTAAACATCCCGCCCTTCTCCTTCCTTCCGCATAACCTACGGAAGCCGCAGTGACGCCTGTAGGAGATGTTCCTCGCTCCTGCGGCTTCACACACAGCGATGTGTGCTGCCGCAGGAGCGAAGAACAACATCGGACCATCGCGTCAGCGTAATCATGGATTACGCCGACGCTGCACCGATGATACGATTACGACGCTTTTGCGCTCGTTAATCGTATCATTGAGCCTTTACACACTACGATGTCGCATGCGATGCCGGAAGTGCGTCATTTTCAATTTGACCCCACCGACATCGCACCTGCGATGTCGTAGTGTGCAAAGCCCGCCTAAGTGCGTAAGACAACCACAAACAAGAACGCAGCTGGCGGCTGACTTGCAGGAGCAGAATACGGTAACTCTACTAGTGTGTTCAAGCAATAAGCAAGAAAATGGTGTAGAAACGAAAAACTTCAGTCTGTAATCCGGCAACTGAAAATCACCACTAAACACCAGGAATAGCTATGCCAAATCACTAGATGGTGCTAAGCTTCAAAATGCATGGTACTATGGCACTGTAGCTCTAAACTTCTCAGCTTGAGAACCTGGACCGTAGCACCGAACACATGGCTTTATGGCACTAATGTCTCGCAGTGACTACCATGATTCCATCAGGAATAAGGGAACACCCAGCAAGCACCACAACACACAGGGTACACCGGGAACACGATACAATGCTGGGCCCCAGTGCTAGAGAAAGAGGAGTGGGGTCACCCCCTGCACTCACCTGTGGCTGACGTCCCTCTACGGGTCCTTTCCCCCCGTCGCCGGTCACTTGCCTAGGCCCTCACTTGCCATGAACTCACCCTGGCTAGTGAGATGGCTGGTGAGAGCACTAGTCTCACCACTGCAATAATCCAACACAGGGGTAAGGAGACAGACAGCGGGAAGTAGACACAAATAGGATAACTCCACTCAACTCCAATGCATCTAACATTACAGCTGTAATTGTCACAAAACTTCAGCTTCTTCCAAAAACAAGCTCCTTCCAAAGTGGACAGCTTAGAAATGAGAATCTATAACTGACATCAGATGTTAACTGTCATGGGTGACACAGTCCTTTGGTGTCCAGCTATAGAAAGTCACAGCATTTGGCTGCACAAACTGCTCCCTGACCTTTTATCATTCCTGCTTTGTTTTCATCCCTTTCCCTTTAGGACCCTGGGGTGTTGTTCAGCCTGTCAGCTGCTGTTCATCAGTACTTTTCTTGTCTATATATACCTTCACTTCCTATTACTCGGTGCTGGTGATATTTTATACATCTTTATTAAGTCTTCAGTGCAAGCAGCCGGCTCGCATACATCAGGAGAATCTTGGTGGTTTTTGCAGCTTCTCTCCCTGAAACAAGTAGAGATAAGTTGGTTATTTTCCCTTGTTTGTTATTCCTGTGTGTCCTTTAGCGCCTAGTGGGGTTTACGAAGAGTTCATCCCATCTGCTCCCTAACTAGGGCTCAGATCAGGGTCAGCCTAGGATCAGGTATCCTGCTCAGCACACAGGTTTGGAACCTATCTAGGGTGGTAAGGGAAGCTAGGGCCCAGCGGTGGGCATGGTCAGGGGGTCACATTTTCCCCCTTCCCTAAACACAGGGTTTCCCTTCCCTTTCACCATTCGCTTAGTAGTCCCCCATATCTAGCATGACACACAACATTACTTGATTTTAGGAACTGGGGCATAAAACCACCTTGACACTAGAGATTGTGACTCCAAACTTCCCCACTCCTGCAATGGCGGCTCTAAACCACCAAATTCGTGGACTAAAGTACCCAAATACCTGGGACTGTGGCAATGGTATAACTTGAAGCTCGTGAGCCCTAGTGCAAACTATCCAACATGACCTCCAACTATCATGGGTCTTTAGATAAGCGAACAGTTGTCTCATATCTGATTATTTCCTCAAAGGGTTTTTTCCATCCTTAAGATATAGATGATCTATTTTTTAGATACAGTCAGGGCCAGAAATATTTGGACAGTGACACAAGTTTTGTTATTTTAGCTGTTTACAAAAACATGTTCAGAAATACAATTATATATATATAATATGGGCTGAAAGTGCACACTCCCAGCTGCAATATGAGAGTTTTCACATCCAAATCGGAGAAAGGGTTTAGGAATCATAGCTCTGTAATGCATAGCCTCCTCTTTTTCAAGGGACCAAAAGTAATTGGACAAGGGACTCTAAGGGCTGCAATTAACTCTGAAGGCGTCTCCCTCGTTAACCTGTAATCAATGAAGTAGTTAAAAGGTCTTGGGTTGATTACAGGTGTGTGGTTTTGCATTTGGAAGCTGTTGCTGTGACCAGACAACATGCGGTCTAAGGAACTCTCAATTGAGGTGAAGCAGAACATCCTGAGGCTGAAAAAAAAGAAAAAATCCATCAGAGAGATAGCAGACATGCTTGGAGTAGCAAAATCAACAGTTGGATACATTCTGAGAAAAAAGGAATTGACTGGTGAGCTTGGGAACTCAAAAAGGCCTGGGCGTCCACGGATGACAACAGTGGTGGATGATCGCCGCATACTTTCTTTGGTGAAGAAGAACCCGTTCACAACATCAACTGAAGTCCAGAACACTCTCAGTGAAGTAGGTGTATCTGTCTCTAAGTCAACAGTAAAGAGAAGACTCCATGAAAGTAAATACAAAGGGTTCACATCTAGATGCAAACCATTCATCAATTCCAAAAATAGACAGGCCAGAGTTACATTTGCTGAAAAACACCTCATGAAGCCAGCTCAGTTCTGGAAAAGTATTCTATGGACAGATGAGACAAAGATCAACCTGTACCAGAATGATGGGAAGAAAAAAGTGTGGAGAAGAAAGGGAACGGCACATGATCCAAGGCACACCACATCCTCTGTAAAACATGGTGGAGGCAACGTGATGGCATGGGCATGCATGGCTTTCAATGGCACTGGGTCACTTGTGTTTATTGATGACATAACAGCAGACAAGAGTAGCCGGATGAATTCTGAAGTGTACCGGGATATACTTTCAGCCCAGATTCAGCCAAATGCCGCAAAGTTGATCGGACGGCGCTTCATATTACAGATGGACAATGACCCCAAGCATACAGTCAAAGCTACCCAGGAGTTCATGAGTGCAAAAAAGTGGAACATTCTGCAATGGCCAAGTCAATCACCAGATCTTAACCCAATTGAGCATGCATTTCACTTGCTCAAATCCAGACTTAAGACGGAAAGACCCACAAACAAGCAAGACCTGAAGGCTGCGGCTGTAAAGGCCTGGCAAAGCATTAAGAAGGAGGAAACCCAGCGTTTGGTGATGTCCATGGGTTCCAGACTTAAGGCAGTGATTGCCTCCAAAGGATTCGCAACAAAATATTGAAAATAAAAATATTTTGTTTGGGTTTGGTTTATTTGTCCAATTACTTTTGACCTCCTAAAATGTGGAGTGTTTGTAAAGAAATGTGTACAATTCCTACAATTTCTATCAGATATTTTTGTTCAAACCTTCAAATTAAACATTACAATCTGCACTTGAATTCTGTTGTAGAGGTTTCATTTCAAATCCAATGTGGTGGCATGCAGAGCCCAACTCGCCAAAATTGTGTCACTGTCCAAATATTTCTGGACCTAACTGTAGGTCATCAATATCAGATTGTTGGTGATCCGATAAAGGATACCCCCCAACGATCAGCTGTTGTTACTTTGATGGCAGCAGTGAATGGAACAACGCAGCTTCTTACATTGTGTATTGACCGTTCTCCGCTACTGCTGTCGGCTCCTATTGAAGTTAATGATAGCAGAAAACGGCTGATCAGTTGGGGTACCGGGTGTTGGAAGGCCCCCCCCCACCAAAAAGACTGATTAACAGTTCTAAGGGATAAAAAAATCAATATCCTCCAAGAGCTGCATCCTTAAAACTTAGTTATCTCCTATGAGGAAGAGGAGTAGGTTCGGGTGAGAATCCCATCGAGCTGTGATCAGAGCACGAGCCCGGCGTCTTGTCTTCCCTGACATTCATTACACTTGAGCGGAAGCGTCCAACTTTAGGATGATGTGGATGTGTCTTTAATGAGACACGAGTTTTATTTTTTTCTTCTCTTTGCCGCGAGATCCTGAACTTAAGTTAAAAAGCTGATCTTGAAATGTCAATCTTTGAAGTCTCTCGGCTCAGACAAGACGGGAGAGCCACTCTCTATTGAACTGCGCCGGAAATGTCACAGCGAAAGTACAACTATTCATAAGGTTAATGATGGAGGTTGGAGCTGGCGATGGAGACTCCAGATGAGAGCTTTCACTTTTGCACCCCGGACTCTAAATGTGTGAAATGGAGACTGATAGGATAACATCATCATTATATTGTTAACAAAAGACGAGATACCTATCCAAACATCCAAACTATACTGCGCACAGAAAGGACGGATATCTATAGATTATGTATAGAATATGCATTTACCTTCATTCCATTACTTGGTCTACACAATCTTTCACTTATTAGTGCCTCAGTTTGTGCTCAAGAGCTGGAATTCTCTCTAAACATATAACAGCACTCTATGCAAGCCATCAGTGTGCAGTGTCATGTCCCCACCGGAGTCCGCTCCTGCGACTTCTGCTCCGATCACCAGGCGACACCGTGTTCCCGCCATGGATAGCGCTGGTGATGGGAGAGGAGTCGGTGGCCGTTACTCTGGTGGGCGCAGGCTCCGCTCATCCACTAGGCTGGGTTTCCCAGGACCTGCAGTACCACTGTCTGACCATAGGTGGCGTGTGTCTTCCAGCTGAAGTTGCCATCATTCACCTACAGCCAATGGGAAGACACCACACCCTTCTTATTCCCCCTCCTGTCATCTGACCACTGCCAAAGATAGTTCTATTCCTGGTTCCTGTGTTATTTGTATAGTGATTCCTGTGTGCTGATATCTGCTTGTTTCCTGACTACCCTCCTGCCTGCTGTTTGTGTACCTCGCTGCCCGATCCGGATTTGACCTCTGCTTTGTTTTCTGATTACGTCTTTGCCTGCGTGATTCTGCCCCTATTTTGCATTTCCCGGATCAACCCTGCCTAACGACTACTCTCTCTGACTGCAGCCTTCCACAGGTAGTGATCACCGGGGCACTGTGTAATTCCAAATCCCTGAATAGGGGTTAAAGGGTTTCAGGGTTCTGGGGGTCCTGCTGGGTGAGTGGCTTCCCTCTAACCTGTCCATTACAGCCCGTCTGAGTCTGTGGATCCAGGCAGGCGTTACATGCAGTTTTATCATCCAGCAATCACCCTCTCCATTTTTTGGAAGTGTGTGTGTGATTTGCTCCTCCTGCACCTGTGATGCCCCCTCCTAGTGGGGGTTTAGCTGCATCCTACTAGAGTACTAGTTTTTGGCCTGGGTGCTTTACAACTGCAGCCCTATCTTTGCTGTAAGTAATGCTTAATTTTTGGAGGATATTTATTCCTCTTTTTGTTGCTATTTTTATATTTAGTGTAGGGACCTACAAGCATGAAGTTCCCGTGACGAGGGTTGTAGGCTTCCGTATTATGGCCATAATACCAACTAAAACCTCATATTTTTTGTACAGGATACAGCCAGGCCCATTTCTGTTAGGCCTTGCATTTTAGAGTTTCTGCCCTGCATGATGCACAGGTGGGGTACGGCTTGGCAGCCCGCCTGATCTAATAGTATGGGCGTCACCTAATAGGCTGCGGGCTTGAGACTGTGCATGTGCATGTGTGAACAGCGCTCTATGCAAGCAATCAGTGTGAAGTTTTATCACCCAGCAATCGCCCCCTCCATTATTTGGAAGCGTGTGTGTGATTTGCTCCTCCTGCACCTGTGATGCCTCCACTTACTGGGGGTTTAGCTGCATCCTGCTAGAGTACTAGTTTTTGGCCTGTGCAATATACAGCTTAAACCCTATCTTTGCTGTAAGTAGTAAACATATAATTGCACTTCGGACACAAAGAACTGACTACTCTAATCCTCACCCACCCATGAAAGTGTTGGCACCCTTGAAATTATTCCAAAAAATGAAGTATTTCTCCCAGAAAATTATTGCAGTTACCCTTTTTGTTATACACATGTTTATTTCCTTTTGTGTGTATTGGAACAACATAAAAAACAGAGGAACAAAAGGCAAATTGGAGATAATTTCACATACAACTCCAAAAAGAGGCCAAAGAAAATGGTTGAACATTTATGAAGACGCCAATTGCTGGATTTTTTCTCATACCGCCTATCCTCTTGCCGACACTTCAGATTCCATTGCAACGGACGTCTTCTCCAACCGGTGAGCTGATATATTTCCTTCTGTTCCCTAAAGAAAATTGTTGGCACCCTCAACTTAATAGTTGATTTCACCCTTTACCCTTTGGAATAAATAATTGCAGTCGCTCTCTACAACCGTCCACAGACTTCTACCTCCTCTCCCTGGAATCTCGGACTCTTCTTTATAAACTGCTCCAGGTCTCTCGTATCTGAAGGCGTCTTCTCTTCTCTTCTCCCAACAGCATTTCCAGATCTCTACATAGGTGTCAATGGGATTTAGATTCAGACTCATTGTGGCCACTTCAGATCTCTCCAGCACTTTGTTTCCATCTATTTCTGGGGGCTTCTTGAAGTGTTTGGAGTTATTTTCCTGCTGGAAGACCCCTGACTTAGGACACAGACCCAGCTTTCTGACACTGGGCGCTACATTGCCACCCAAAATCCTTTGGTAACCTTTAGATTTCATGATGCCTTGCACACAGCCAAGGCCCCCAGTACCAAACCCCAAAACATCTCTAACCTCCACCATGTCTGACTGTAGGTTCTGTGTTATTTTCTGTGTAGACCTCTTTCTGTTTTTGATAAATAGTAGAATGATGTTCTTTACCAAAAAGCTCTATCTGAGTCTCATCTGTCCACAAGACGCTTTCCCAGAAGGAATTTAGTTTAATCACAAAGCAGTCTAGCTTTTTTATGTCTGAGCCAGAAGTGGGGTCCTCATGGGTCTCCTCCATAGCGTTCAGATGTGGACAGATAGTTTGCGCTGACATTGATGCCCCTGAGCCTGCAGGACAGCTTGAATTTCTGTGTAACTTGATTGGGACAGCTTATTCACCATCCGGATTATCCTGCTTTGCAACCTTTCTTAAGTCTTTCTCTATCATCCACATCCAGAGAAATTAGCTACAGTGCCATGGGTTGTAAACTTGCTTAGTGTGGCACACACAGACACACACTGCAAAGATGGAGTCAACTTCTCCCCTTTTTATCTGGTTTCAGGTGTGATTTTTATATTGCCCACACCTGTTACTTGCCACAGGTGAGTTTGAACGAGTATCACATGTTCTAAACAAAATTGTTTTCTCACAATTTTGGAAAGGTGCCAAACAATTTTTGGGGCCCATTTTGGGGTTTTGTGTGAAATTTATGCCCAATTTGCTCTTTTCTCAGTTTTTTTGTTTTTCCAATACACACAAAGCAAATAAACATGTATATGACAAAACGTGTAATTGCAATAATTCTCTGGGAGAAATACTTCATTTTTTGCAACAATTTTAAAGGTGACAGCAGTTTTGGCCATAACCGTATATGTGCATCTCAATAAATTAGAATATCATCAAAAAGTTAATTTATTTCAGTAATTCAATCAAAAACGGAAAAGGCTTCTTAAGCATTTAAAATGGTCCATTTTCTGGTTCGGTAGGCCACACAATCATGGAGAAGACTGCTGACTTGGGGTTTCGGCCAAGTCCGGACCCGTGGAGTCAGTTCGGCTGCACCGGCCAAACCAAACTTCCACGGGTTTGCTCATCTCTAGTCACCATACTTCCCTCCCTCCTTTCAAAATGAAATAGAGAGCAATCAAAACATCATAGCTACCAACAAATGTTTTTTGTAAAAATGTCAATTTGCCACTCAAAAAATAGAAATATAAAAAGGTAATGGCTATCACTGTACAAGTTTGGCATCACCAGAAAGGTCTGGGAGAATCAAGTGGCCAGGTAATTTTTTACCATTCAACGCAGTAAGAGGCAACGACAGAACACTATGGTGGAATTGTGATATTTTACCATTCCATCATATTTACATTTTATTTCCTTTTTTCATCACATTTCATGGTAAAATTAAAACTAGAACTCATCCCCCCCCCAAAAAAAACCCCCAAAACAATTATTGCTGTTTTGATGCAAAATTAAAAATGTTATGGCACTTAGAAGGGGGAGGAAAAAACAAAAGTGCAAAAATAGAAATGGCACAGTCCTGAAAGAGTTTAATCCAACTTCCCCGGGTTGTCCTTGAAATATTCTGGGTAAATAGGCAAATCGCAGAAATCTTTGCTATAAATCTCCACATGTGACTATAGTCCTTGTCTGACTGTAACTTCAGTCATCTCTTGCAGTTATGCAATGATATGATAAATTATTTTTGGGTTGGGAGAAATAAAGAGATAGAGAAATAAAAGATTGAGAATGAAAGAGAGTAAAAAAGAAATAGAGTAAAAAAGAAAGAGAGTAACTAAGAAAGAAAGAGAAAGAGTAACAAAGTGTTGAGGATAAGAATTGAGTAACCAAAAATACTTAATTCAGCCATTTCATAGACTAAGGTATGTAGCTTAGTTAATGGAATCTAACACACATATTTATGAATGCTTTTGTTTCTTTTATATATATATATATATATATATATATATATTTATATATATATATATATATATATATATATATATATATATATATATATATGTAGCATATTTAGTGATTTTCCTTAATACAGTATACCAGCACATGTAACTTAAAGATGGCTCCTACATCCTGGACAACTCCCAAAGAAGTTAAGGAACAAAGGAATTCCTAAAGTTTGGACTGACGAATTCAGCAGAGACTATGCAAATTCCTATATGTCCTGAGTCCAGCCTGCGATACTTGATTGGACTATACTTTTGTCTACACCCTCACTATAAAAAGCTTTGTTTTTGGAAATAAAGAATGGTTGGAGCTATTGGCGCCAGTCGTGAGAGAGAGAGTCATAACTTGTCTATTCAATTATTATCTATCTCGCGTGCACACACGACATTCTACATAATTTGGACACGGCAGCCAGACCTTAAGAGACCCATTGTAGTCTCATCTCAACAAAAGAAAGAAAGAGAGTAACAAAGAAAGACAGTAAGAAAGAAGGATAAAGAAAGAGTAACAAAGAGAGTAGCAAAGAAAGAGTAACAGAAAGAGCAAAAAAGAGTGAAAAAAAGAAAGAGTAACAAAGAAAGAAAGAGTAACAAAGAGTAAGAAAGAAAGAGTAAGAGAGAGAGTAACAGAGAGTCACAAAGAAAGGGAGTAACAAAAAGAGAGTAAGAAAGAGAGTAATAAAGTAAGAGAGTAACAAAGAAAGAAAGAGAGTAATGAGAGTAACAAAGAAAGAGAGTAAGAAATAAAGAGTAACAAAGAAAGAGTAACAAAAAAAGAAAGTAAGGTAAGAGAGTAAGAAAAAAACAGTAACAAAGAGTAAGAAAGAAAGAGTAACAAAGAAAGAGAGTAACAAAAAAAGAAAGAAAGTAACAAAGTAAGAGAGTAAGAAAGAAAGAGTAACAAATAAAGAGTAAGAAAGAAAGAGCGTAAGAAAGAAAGAAAGAATAACTTCTAAACGAATTTAGTCCAAAATAAGCTACATAATAAATATATTTAATACACAAGCACTATCCGCTATCACACTGCCCGTATGGACAAGAATTGATACATTAGCTGGAGATCCCCTTTAAGAATTGTGCATCGGGATAAACGCCTCTAAATAATAAAGCCCTTTTTGATGGGGGATGATGTTTTCCGTTTATCCCGTGTGAAGGTGCACGGCCTCTTCTACCAGGAGCCCTCTCCGCAGACGGCTGAGCACCGGGATTACAAACCAATTGGGCCGAGTGTATTTCTAATTGATGTTGAAGTGTTAAAGATACTTGTTATTGCCATATGGAGCTTCAAAGAGCACAAACCTTGAGGACGCCCGACTCAGAATCCAACTCTCTCAAACAGATTTCACACATGTGATGGCCCCGAAATGTGAAATATGTAAATTTTCTGTTTGATTCCAGCTTTCCCCAGCCGCCGATATCTACAAGGAATGATTAGTTTTGTCTCTACAGACTGTCTCTTGTTTTGAGTCTCTGTCAAATGAAATACAGCGTGATGACATTTCAGGCCGTCTGTTGTAGGGGAATGTTTCCTTAGAGTCTGTCAATTGCAGCTTGTTTCTGATCGCGCTGTAAATCAACTTTCTATATCTCTCCGACTGAAGGGAAACTTCTCAATAAATATGCTTGTTTAGGAAAGCTCCGAGCCTTGTGTTTACGGCACAAAAGATTGTCCCCTGGTGCTGCAGGAATCTGCACATCACACTTAGCATGATGGACTATAATGTCACGGGACCGAAAGCCTCAATATTATGTATAGAATGTTTCCGCATACAAAGCTGAGTAACTTCATAAATACATGACATTACTGATCCTGAGTTACCTCCTGTATTATACTCCAGAGCTGCGCTTACTATTCTGCTGGTGCAGTTACTGTGTATATACATTACATTACTTATCCTGTAGTGATCCTGAATTACATCCTGTATTATACTCCAGAGCTGCACTCACTATTCTGCTGGTGCAGTTACTGTATATATACATTACATTACTTATCCTGTACTGATCCTGAGTTACATCCTATATTATACTCCAGAGCTGCACTCACTATTCTGCTGGTGCAGTCACTGTGTACATACATTACATTACTTATCCTGTAGTGATCCTGAGTTATATCCTGTATTATACTCCAGAGCTGCACTCACTATTCTGCTGGTGCAGTCACTGTGTACATACATTACATTACTTATCCTGTAGTGATCCTGAGTTACATCCTATATTATACTCCAGAGCTGCACTCACTATTCTGCTGGTGCAGTCACTGTGTACATACATTACATTACTTATCCTGTAGTGATCCTGAGTTACATCCTATATTATACTCCAGAGCTGCACTCGCTATTCTGCTACAAAGAAGCTAGAGGCAGAGCTCCATCCCCTCACTCTTCTATCTACATAGAATCTCATCATAGCCTGAGTATTGGGTATTGTCTAAATTGCTGTTCGGTATTTGGTCCCCTTTGCTGTTTGGTCTTCCTGTCAGCCCAGGCCACGATGTTCCCTTTGGATAAGGTCACAATGTTATTTTCGGATTAGGTCACAGTGTTCCCTTTAGATCAGGGGATGATCTTCCCTTTGGATCAGGTCACGGTGTTCCCCTTGGATCAGGTCACGGTGTTCCCCTTGGATCAGGTCACGGTGTTCCCCTTGGATCAGCTCATGGTGTTCCCCTTGGATCAGGTCACGATGTTCCCCTTGGATCAGGTCACGGTGTTCCCTTCTAATCAGATCATGATGTTCCCGTCGGATTCGGTCACAGTGTTCCCTTCAGATTGAATCGCAGTGTTCCCCTTGGATCAGGTCACGATGTTCCCCCTTGGATCAGGTCACGGTGTTCCCTTCGAATCAGATCATGATGTTCCCGTCGGATTCGGTCACAGTGTTCCCTTCGGATTGAATCGCAGTTTTCCCCTTGGATCAGGTCACGGTGTTCCCCTCTGATCAAGTCACGGTTTTCCCCTTTTATCAGGTCATGGTGTTCCCTTCGGATTAGATCACAATGTCCTCTTCAGATCAGGTCACGGTGTTCACTTTAGATCAAGACACGGTGTCCCCTTTGGATCAGGTCACAGTATTCAATTTGGATCAGGTCATTGTTTTCTTTGGATCAGGACACGATGTTCACTTTGGATCAGGTCAGTGTTTTCTTTGGATTAGGTCATGATGTTCCCTTTTAGATCAGGTTGATGTGTTCCTTTTGGATCAAGTCCTGATGCTCTCTTCTCTTTCCTCCGGTGGAACTCGGACCATCCCAGGGATCTGACCACTCACGGACCCTTCTATGGCAATGGTGGCTGTAAGCCCGTTTCGCTGCCACACGACCTTCCTGATGCAGGTTCTGGCGCCAACTACTCCCCTTCTTGGCTCGGACAGTCCTTTTATATTTGGTAGCTGTGCTACAACAGTCACCTGAGCTGACGTCCCCCCTCTTTTCTTCCATGAGGGAACATGGACTTCAATGCTCAGATCCTTCTACTGGCCTTCTCTCCACTCTGCTTCTGTCCTTATTCTTCAGTGTACAGACAGCGATATTTACTTGCATCGACTTCTCCATGCCCTGCAGACCCCTTTAACTAGGGAACGGTAACACCCAAATGTCAATTTTTTTCATGAATGTTCAGGAGCAATAACAGAGCAATGAAACTTCTCCAAGCTTTGATAAAAGATGTTCCAGACTTGGTCTTTCTTGGGGAATGCATGTAGTCATCACCTTTAAGATGTTTCTGACATTTTCTAGCAGATCACTTTATAATGTACAATTTTATGTATAGTGAGAAAGATGACAGATTGTATGACATACGTTTACTGGGGCCTAGAATATATATATATGTATACTGTACATACATAAAAGCAGGTGGCTGCATACAACCATGAGGGTTTGACAGTTGCTATCACTGATTAGCGTTGTTTACGCCCCGCACTTTTGTGTCTCCTGACAGGTCTATGAGGCCGTCCCGTGCTACAATGAATGCAATCAGTACTTGTGGGTGACTGAGCCGTGGTCTGCCTGCAAACTGCACAGCGAGGAAACGACGGCCAACTGCGGGGCAGGAATACAGATCAGGAGAGTGCGGTGAGTGGCGCTGTCACTGACTAACGTGCTGTAATGATACATGCTCCATCAAGATGTGTCATCTAATTTTATTGCTGTTTTTTTTTTTAACATCAGTATATTATGTTCTAATATATCAGACCAGACAGGTCCAAATTGCATTAAATGATATATGTAACGCATCTTGAGGATATTATGGATAGTTGAGATCCTACCTAAAATAAGAAGTGTGTTATAGTCTCACATGGAGAGGTGGATTCTCTGACCCATAGATCAGGGTGAGCAGCACGGACCGGAGGCAGTGGTGCAGCGTGGTAGGACCTAATGTATGGCACACGTGTCACGCACGGACTTGGGGAAGGTTGGGCACATGGTGAGACACACCACAAACAAGGGGTTCACCACAACAAACAAGGGGTACATCAGAGACACTTTAAAGGGAACCTGTCAGGTGCAATATGCACCAAGAACCACGAGCAGTTCTGGATCCATTTTGCTAATCCCTGTCTAACCATACCTGTATCCAGTAGCATAGATAAAAAGTATTTCTAATGATCCCATATGATATGCTAATAAGGCTAGCAACTAGTTGCAAAGGCTTAGTTCCCTTGGCTAGTTGGTCCTCTTAGCATCTTAGCACGCCCCTGGGATCATGCGCACTGAGCTGAAGTACAGCGTCGGATGCAATGGCAGCAGAGAGCGGTGAGATCGACCATGCCTCTGATGCTGCCCACAGGGGCATGCTAACATGCTAAGGGGGTCGACTAGCCAAGGGAACTAATGCCCTTGTGACTAGTCCCTGGCCTCATTAGCATATGATATGGGATCTTTAGAAATACTTTTTCTAAAGATCTCTTTATGTATGCTACTATAGGCTGGGACTGCTAGGCAAGGATTAGCAATATGCACCCAGAACTGCTTGTGGTTCTGGGTGCATATATGTAACTGACTGGTTCACTTTAACAATGGTGGGCCTTGGTGCTAGGGAGGGGGATGATGGGACACTTCCTGCACTCACCTGCAGCTGCACCCTGCACTCTTAGCAAGCTTTATACAGGTTTCACACCGGTCGCTGAGCAGGATACCTGAAACCCTAGGATAACCCTGACTAGTGAGCTGGCAGGTTAGGCTCGCTAGTCTCACTGCTGCACTAAAACAATAAGAAGGGAAGGAAAACCGATATTAACCCTAGAAGCACCAAAAGAAAGGAAAAGATGTTTAATATGAGGAGTCTCAGATGTCAATGTGAGACCCTAGCCTAGATCCTGTAACAAGTCTCTAAATGCAGCGAGACAGCCATGACAACACGGATCTACAAGGACTAGGTAGATAAGTAAGCGGAGCTGGAAGCACTAGATGCAGCAGCAATGCGGCCACACACAGGAATGTGGAATCTTGCAGAGATATATATATGTGCTCCGAAATATTGCAGTAATGGTTCATTTTCTCAAAGGAACAGCAGGGTTGTAAATGAGCAATAGCACTGGAACAGGATAAGCATTTAACCGGTAATATGATTGCAGAAAATAATTTGTAAACCTGAAACTTGACATGGCCGAGCTGAGAAAGCAATAGCATCAGTTGGCGGCACGGTGGCTAAGTGGTTAGCACTGCAGTCTTGTGGTGGCTCAGTGGTTAGCACTGAAGTCTTGTGGTGGCTCAGTGGTTAGCACTGCAGTCTTGTGGTGGTTCAGTGGTTAGCACTGCAGTCTTGTGGTGGCTCAGTGGTTAGCACTGCAGTCTTGTGGTGGTTCAGTGGTTAGCACTGCAGTCTTGTGGTGGCTCAGTGGTTAGCACTGCAGTCTTGTGGTGGTTCAGTGGTTAGCACTGCAGTCTTTTGGTGGCTCAGTGGTTAGCACTGCAGTCTTGCAGCGCTGGGGTCCTGGGTTCAAATCCCACCAAGGACATCATCTGCAAGGAGTTTGTATGTTTTCCCCGTGTTTGCGTGGGTTTCCTCCGAATACTCCGGTTTCCTCCCACACTCGAAAGACATACAGATAGGGACTCTAGATTGTGAGCCCCAATGGGGACAGTGTTGCTATTGTATGTAAAGCGCTGTTGAATTAATAGCGCTATATAAATGAATAAAAAAAAAAAAAAATTATAAGAAAAAAAAAATTAGTGGCTGGACAGAGCTGAAGTGTAGTAGCTGGATGTAGGATTACAGCCAGAAATAGCTGAGAAAAGGTATTTATCTGATACCTAAATGGTAGCACTTTATCTGTCACTGTGTGTGCTGTGTATGGGAGACATCATAGCAGCTGGTCTCCACTCACCAGCTCAGAGACAACTGAAATATGAAGATAGAGAATGCGGAGAGCAATGATGGTGAAAGTGCAGAATACAAGCATTATTCCTCATGTAACCGCATGGGGCGGCTTATTCTGCAAAGTCACCTGAGATTACAGGTACACGTTCGCTCTTTAGAGGCCTCTTCTTCTTGCCCTTGTGTAAAGTGTCTCATGTCTTTAGTCTTGCCAAGCTGTCTTCTTTTCAAAGTGAGATAATACCACTACATTTGCAAACTTGTTTTTCTGCTGCAGATGCCTTGGCTGAGTTAATTATCTGGCGTAAAGGACATTTTTGTAACATCGGTTAACAAATTCAACCCGGGTTATTGCAGCTGAAGAGAAATAGATTATTATCTGATTCTCAAAAGAAGTCTGGATGTAGAGATTGAATAATATTAGTCTGAAGACTCATTCATCAACATGCACAATGTTTCCATTACTGCAAGACGTGAACCTCGGCCACAAGTGTCTGCCGCCTGGATGATCAACATTGAAGATATAGACTGGGCAGCTCCCAAAATTCACAGGGGTGGACAAGTTTGGGAGGAATGACAGCACCCATGATGTCAGTTGAGAATAAGTCATGCCAGGTGTCATGATCTACGGTGCTCTGCTCTGCAGCTGAGCCAATGTCCTGTATTATTCTCCAGGTGACGGGTTGCTTCTCAGCCTTCAGGTCCTACGCTGGTGTGGGGAGTGGTCTGTGTTCATATGCCGCATTCCGGATGAGTGCTCAGCTTCATTAGAGAGCAACTTCACCGGGAACGCTGTCAGTCGTAGTTCCTGCTCTGCAGTGAGTTCTCTGGCTCCCATGAATTTTGTTGTTTTGATCTTGCCTCCCTACCCCAGATGTTTGTTACCCTTCTCTGCCCATGCCCCTGACTCTGACGTTATCCATCCGGCTTCTGACCTCCGGCTTGCACCCTGACCTCGGCTCCCCTCGCTCCTTGTGTACCTTATCTGACTTCCTGGCTTCTGACCTCTGGTTTGTACCCTGACCTTGGCTCTGCTCGCTCCCTGTGTACCTTATCTGACTTCCTGGCTTCTGACCACCAGCATTCTTGACTTCTCTGTCTCTATTAGCTTCTAGTGACACCTAGTGGCGTATCGGCACACCATGGTTCTCTCGAGGAAAGCATTGGTACTGTCATGAGTCAACCGATGCCATTTTTTCTAGTATTTTTGGATGCTATGGATCGCCAGGAAAGAATTAGCTTTTTCCTAGAATAGGATTGGTGATGTCACTGGACACCATGTAAGGATTAGTGATGTCATCCTTATGCAGTTGAGGATTAGTGGTAGCATGGATTCCTAGTAGATTGTTAGTAAATGTCACTTGGTGAGGATCAGTGATGTCAGTTTTCTAGAAAATAATGTCATGGCTGTTTTAAGTTGAGTTTTAGTGATATCATGAGTGTCTGTTGGGAAATGGTTAATGCCATACGTCTACAGATGAGGATTAGTGTCTTAAGGCGCTAGAATAAAATTGGTGATGACATGCGTTCTTAGTAGATGAGAGATTGGAGATTTCATGGGTCAACAGGTGGATAAATGACGTCTTGGCTTTCGAGTAAAGAATTGGTAATTGCTACAAATTATTAGTACTATCTTGGGTTTTCAGAAGGAAATTGTTATGGATCTACAATTTTGGATTGACCTTTTTCATGAGTTCCTAAAATAGATTTGATGTCATAGGTCACCATGTGAGGATTAGTGATGTAATGAGTTTTTAGAATAGACTTGGTGATGTCATGAGTCATCATGTGAGGATTAGTGATGTCATGAGTTTCTAGAATAGATTTGATGATGTCATGAGTCTTCATGTGAGGATTAGTGATGTCATGAGTTTCTAGAATAGATTTGATGTCATGAGTCATTATGTGAGGATTAGTGATGTCATGAGTTTCTAGAATAGATTTGATGATGTCATAAGTCATATTGTGAAGATTAGTGATGTCATGAGTTTCTAGAATAGATTTGATGATGTCATGAGTCTTCATGTGAGGATTAGTGATGTCATGAGTTTCTAGAATAGATTTGCTAATGTCATGAGTCTTCATGTGAGGATTAGTGATGTCATGAGTTTCTAGAATAGATTTGATGATGTCATGGATCACCAGTTGAGGATCAATGATATCATGATTTCATAGGAGAGAGTTGGGAAATTCATGGGTAGACATGATCAGTAGAGTTTGCAGGACCCTATATCAGAAATAACATATTTTTAAGGGGAGAGGTCTCCAAATCACCTCCCACCTGCTGGCATCCCCAACTTTTCTTTTGACAAGCCATTCCAGGCTTGACAACATCATGGTGACGTGAAGCATACATGATGTCTGGCAAGCCAGCTAATCGAGAGAGGAGGCAGGGATGCCAGCAGGTAGGAGTCGGTTAATAGGGCTCCCATCTGGCGGGTAGGGAATACTGACATGGCGGCTGGACCAGGGTCTGGTGAAGCGATTTGCTCATCTCAAATTTTATTATTATTTTATTATTATTGTTTATTTATAGAGCACCATTGATTCCATGGTGCTGTACATGAGGGGGTTACATACAGAATACATGTACACGTTACAATAGACAGACTAGCACAGGGGGAAGAGGGCCCTGCCCTTGCGGGCTTACATCCTAAAGGATTTTGGGGAGGAGACAGTAGGTGGGGTGTAGGTGGGGCGGCAGCTCCGCACGGTGGTGGGGCGGCAGCTCCGCACGGTGGTGGGGCGGCAGCTCCGCACGGTGGTGGGGCGGCAGCTCCGCACGGTGGTGGGGCGGCAGCTCCGCACGGGGGTGGGGCGGCAGCTCCGCACGGTGGTGGGGCGGCAGCTCCGCACGGGGGTGAAGCAGTGAGGTCATTGAAGGTTATAGGCATTTCTGAACAGATGAGTCTTTAGGTTCCGTTTGAAGCTTGCGAGTGTAGTAGATAGTCTGACGTGTTGAGGCAGTGAGTTCCAGGAGACTGGGGATGCTCGGGAGAAGTCTTGGAGTCGGTTGCATGTGGAGCGAATGAGAGAGGAGGATAGAAGGAGATCTTGGGAGGACCGGAGGTTACGTTTTGGAGTGTAGCGAGAGATTAGTTCAGAGATATATGGAGGAGACAGATTATGGATAGCTTTGTAGGTCAGTGTTAGTAATTTGAATTGGATACGGTGGAAGATTGGGAGCCAGTGGAGGGACTTGCAGAGAGGAGAAGCGGGGTGGTATTGAGGAGAGAGGTGGATCAGTCGGGCAGCAGAGTTAAGGATGGACTGGAGAGGGGCGAGTGTGTTAGCAGGGAGACCACAGAGGAGGATGTTGCAGTAGTCGATGCGGGAGATTATGAGGGCGTGCACTAGAATTTTTGTAGATTGGGGATTGAGAAAAGGGCGGATTCTGGAGATATTTTTGAGTTGAAAACGGCAGGAGGTGGTGAGGGATTGGATGTGCGGTATGAAGGACAGGGCAGAGTCAAAGGTCACTCCGAGGCACCGAACTTTGGGTGCTGGGGAGAGCGTGATGTTATTAATTGTAATGGATAGATCAGGTGGAGAGTGCAGGGGAGATGGAGGAAAGATGATCAGTTCAGTTTTGGCCATATTGAGCTTTAGGAAGCGAGAGGAAAAGAAGGAAGATATAGCAGATAGGCACTCTGGGATTCTGGACAGCAGAGATGTGACATCTGGACCAGAGAGGTAGATCTGAGTGTCATCAGCATATAGGTGGTACTGGAAGCCATGGGACTTTATGAGTTGTCCCAGGCCAAATGTATAGATAGAAAAAAGTAAGGGTCCCAGGACAGAGCCTTGAGGGACACCAACAGAGAGAGAACGGGATGAAGAGGTTGTGTGGGAATGGGAGACACTAAAAGTGCGGTTGGAGAGGTATGAAGAGATCCAAGAGAGAGCGAGGTCTCTGACACCAAGGGAAGAGAGGATCTGTAGTAGCAGGGAGTGGTCAACAGTGTCAAAGGCTGAGGATAGGTCTAGAAGTAGGAGTACAGAGAAGTGGTTGTTAGCTTTGGCGGTAAGTAAGTCATTTGTGATTTTAGTCAGGGCAGTTTCAGTGGAATGATGTGGACGGAAGCCGGACTGTAGGTTGTCAAAGAGAGAGTTAGAGGAGAGGTGGGAGGAAAGTTCAGCATGGACGTGCTGTTCCAGGAGTTTTGAGGCAAGTGGGAGTAGCGATATGGGTCGATAGCTGGTAGTAGAGGTTGGGTCGAGGGAAGGTTTCTTTAGGATAGGTGTGACTGTTGCATGCTTAAAGGCAGAAGGGAAGGTACCAGTTGTTAGAGATAGGTTGAAGAGATGGGATAAGGCGGGAATAAGGATAGTGGTGAGGTTGGGGAGGAGGTGGGATGGGATGGGGTCAAGTGCGCATGTAGTGAGGTGCGCTTTTGAGAGAAGATGTGCAAGCTCTCCTTCGGTGATAGTGGGGAGGAAGTTTATGGGGGAGGGGCAGTGGTCTGTTATATAAAGGGGTTGTGGTGGTTCAGCAGAAAAGACTTGTCTGGTTTGGTCGATCTTTTCTTTGAAATATGTGGCAAATTCTTCTGCGGAGATGAGGGAGGTTGGAGGGGGCAGCGGTGGGCGAAGGAGGGAGGTAAAAGTGTTAAATAGCTGTTTGGGGTTGTGTGTTAAAGAGGATATGAGGTTTTTGAAGTAATTCTGTTTAGCCGAGGTAAGGGCCAAGCGAAATGTGTGAATTGCATTTTTGAATGTGGTGAAATGGTCAAATGGTCAGGATTAGTGATGTCATGGGTTTCTAGTTGGGAATTTGAGATGCCATCAATCTTCAGGTAATGAATAGCTATTTCTTGAAAGAAAAGAATTGATGATATCATGAGGATACATGATGGCAAGTGATGTAATAGGTTCTATGGGGTTTAGTGATGTCATCAGTCTCTCGATGAAGATGGGTGGACCACACGAGGAAGGTTTTTTGGCCCCCCCTCCTCCTGGTACCTTAGTTAGACGCCTTTTTCTAACTTTCCCTATTGAACAGCTGAAGTCTTAGTTGTCATATATCTTATACTAGCTGTACTACCCGGCTTCGCCTGGGTTAATAACTGTTGTTAACAAAATAGAATGTATTAACATTCCCGGGATAGAATGTATAAATAGAATGTATTAACGCCCGGGATAGTAACCGTCTCTGTTTCTCTCCCATTCTCTGTCTGTCTCCCTCTTTGTATATATCTCTCTGTCTCTTTGTCTGTCTCTTTCCCTATCTGTTTCTGACTCTGTCTCTTTCTCCGTCTGTCTCAATCTCTTTCCCTGTCTATCTATCTCTTTCCCTGTCTGTCTATCTCTGTCACTTTCCCTGTCTGTCTCTTTCCCTGTCTGTCCCTGTATGTCTCTTTCCCTGTCTGTCTCTTTCCCTCTGTCTCTTTCCCTGTGTCTGTCTTTGTCTGTCTCTTTACCTGTCTTTTTGTCTCTTACCCTGACTGTCTCTTTCCCTCTCTTTCCCTGTCTGTTTCCCTGTATCTGTCTCTGTCTCTTTGTCTCTGTCTGTCTCTTTACCTGTCTGTGTCTGTCTCTTAACCTGTCTCTCTCTTTCCCTCTCTTTCCCTGTCTGTCTCTTTCCGTCAGTCTGTCTCTTTGTCTGTGTCTGTCTCTTTGTGTCTGTCTCTTAGCCTGTCTATGTCTGTTTCTCACCCTGTCTGTGACTGCCTCTTACCCTGTCTGTGTCTGTCTCTTTCCCTGGCTGCATTGTGACACGCCAACATTCCATATAAGGGCGTGGCTGCGCATTCTTCTGAAGTTCTGGCTGCACTGTGGCTCCCAGCTCCATTCGCTTTAATGGAGGCAGGATTTTTGGTGAATAACTGTAAAAAGCGGGGTTAAAATTTCCCCTCATAGCCTATGACGCTCTCGGGGTCCAGAAGTGTGAGTGTGCAAAATTTTGTGGCTGTAGCTACGGTGCGGATGCCAGTCCCGGACACACACACACACACACACACACACACACACACACACACACACACACATACACACATTCAGCTTTATATATTAGATGATTGTTTTTTAAGCTGATTTAGCCCTTTACGTCGTTTGTATAGCGGCTGTGACAAATTTATGACAACTTTTCGCGGTGACTCCAGGCATCTACGCGGCGTGGGGAGTGGAAATAAACTCCTTGGCACGAAGAACAAAAGTGAATCCATTTCATTGATTAGTGACAGAGGCGGATACTGACACCAGGTAATCTGAACAGCTGCATTAGGACATCAAAGCCGATATTTACGCCGGCGCCGATTCATTTATGTCTGAGCAGGTGACTCAGTGGTTACTTTTTCTACACATTAATGAATTGCGATGTGGCCGTTAAATCATCGCACCCGGAATTGATGCTTATAGGGTTTCGAAAATAATAATAAAAAATACAATGGATTTAATTAAATTCCCGGAATGTTTTTAGCCTGAGATATTATTACGCACGGCTGACATTTATATAACGTATGAATACAATAATTGGACTGTGTTTGAAGGTTATGGAGATTTATGACGGATATTGCCGTTTTCATGCTCTATACATAACCCTGAGTGTAAATATTGAGAAACGAGTCTTGTATGCAAATAGCCGGTAATGCCGGAGGAAGGAAGAGGCGGAAATCTCCAAACGTAGCTCCTCAATATCGAAACTGCAACACCAAGAAGGAAAAGTCACATAGAATTGATGATATGCAAATGATGAAAAAATAGAAACAACATTTTCCAAATATTTTGATTTATTCTGTATGGAGTATTAGTGCCACACGCAAAAACATGCACTTACATGCCTTAGTTGTTGATAGTTGTCTGAGGAAGGTTCTGTACTTGGCAAAATCCTCAAGATCCTCTGCCGGCAGCTCTTTGTGTATTTGGCAGCAAATGAGGTCCCAGATGTGTTTGTTGGGGAGAGACGTTGGAAGTGATGGGACCACGTTTCGGCCACGTAGGCCGCTCACAGCAGCATGAGCAACATGCAGCCTGACATTGTCGCCGGACATTTTTGGAGAAGTGACTGTACCACTTTGAGTTTATTTATCTGGGACTTGTAGAACTGTTCATTATTCTTGTCTTCCGATTTTACCATCGCAAACCCACAAACCACACTATCTCCTTTTAGCAAGAAAGTGGATATTTTGTTCCCATCTGCTCCTTGGGGGCGGGGATTAAATGCTCCAAAACTGGTGTATAAAAAGTTTCAAATCACCTAACGTCATTGCAAGCTCCTCAGTGTCCCTCCAACTCCACTGCTGCTGAATTTTCACCCTCCTACGCTGATTGATTGACAGCTTCTCAGAGTCGCTCCTCCCTCCCATTGCTGAATCTTCAGCAAACGACCCTGATTGACAGCTCTTTGGTCTCCTTCCTCCCTGCTACAGCCAAATTGTCAGCCAATGACCCTAATTGACAGTTCTTTGGTGTACATCCTCCTTCTGAATCTTCAGCCATTGACCTTGATTGACAGTTGACTTTATGTCCACTCCTTCGAAATCTTCAGAAAACGACTCTGATTTACAGCTCTTTGATCCCCCTCCTCCATACTACTGCTGAATCTTCAGCCAACGACTCTGATTGACAGCTCTTTAGTGTCCTTCCTTCCTCTCTGCTGCTGCTGAATTTCTACCCACCTAATCTGATTAGCAATTTATCAGAATCCTTCCTCCCTGCTGCTGGATCTTCACCCACCTTTCCTGATTGACCAGTCCTCAGTGTCCTTCTTCCTTGCTGCTGCTGAATCTTCATCCACCTTGATTGACAGTTCCTCAGTGTCCCTCCTCCCTGCTACTGAATCTTCATCCATCTAGCCTGATTGACAGTTCCTCAGTGTCCTTCCTCCCTGCTGCTGAATCTTCACCCATCTAGCCTGATGGAAAGTCCCTCAGTGTCCTTCCTCCATGCTGCTGAATCTTCACCCATCTAGCCTAATGGACAGTTCCTCAGTGTCACTCCTCCCTGCTGCTGAATCTTCACCCATATAGCCTGATGGACAGTTCCTCAGTGCCCTTCCTCTCTACTGCTGAATCTTCATCCATATAGCCTGATGGACAGTTCCTCAGTGTCCCTCCTCCCTGCTACTGAATCTTCATCCATTTATACTGATTGACAGTTCCTCAATGTCCCTCCTCCCTGCTGCTGAATCTTCACCCATCTAGCCTGATGGACCGTTCCTCAGTATCCCTCCTCCCTGCTGCTGAATCTTCACCCATCTAGCCTGATGGACCGTTCCTCAGTGTCCCTCCTCCCTGCTGCTGAATCTTCACCCATCTAGCCTGATGGACCGTTCCCCAGTGTCCCCCCTCCCTGCTGCTGAATCTTCACCCATCTAGCCTTATGGACCGTTCCTCAGTGTCCCTCCTCCCTGCTGCTGAATCTTCACCCATCTAGCCTGATGGACCGTTCCTCAGTGTCCCTCCTCCCTGCTGCTGAATCTTCACCCATCTAGCCTGATGGACCGTTCCTCAGTATCCCTCCTCCCTGCTTCTGAATCTTCACCCATCTAGCCTGATGGACAGTTCCTCAGTGTCCCTCCTCCCTGCTGCTGAATCTTCACCCATCTAGCCTGATGGACAGCTCCTCAGTGTCCCTCCTTCCTGCTGCTGAATCTTCACCCATCTAGCCTGATGGACCGTTCCTCAGTGTCCCTCCTCCCTGCTGCTGAATCTTCACCCATCTAGCCTGATGGACCGTTCCTCAGTGTCCCTCCTCCCTGCTGATGAATCTTCACCCATCTAGCCTGATGGACCGTTCCTCAGTATCCCTCCTCCCTGCTGCTGAATCTTCACCCATCTAGCCTGATGGACCGTTCCTCAGTATCCCTCCTCCCTGCTGCTGAATCTTCACCCATCTAGCCTGATGGACCGTTCCTCAGTGTCCCTCCTCCCTGCTGCTGAATCTTCACCCATCTAGCCTGATGGACCGTTCCTCAGTGTCCCTCCTCCCTGCTGCTGAATCTTCACCCATCTAGCCTGATGGACCGTTCCTCAGTGTCCCTCCTCCCTGCTGCTGAATCTTCACCCATCTAGCCTGATGGACCGTTCCTCAGTGTCCCTCCTCCCTGCTGCTGAATCTTCACCCATCTAGCCTGATGGACCGTTCCTCAGTATCCCTCCTCCCTGCTGCTGAATCTTCACCCATCTAGCCTGATGGACAGTTCCTCAGTGTCCCTCCTTCCTGCTGCTGAATCTTCACCCATCTAGCCTGATGGACCGTTCCTCAGTGTCCCTCCTCCCTGCTGCTGAATCTTCACCCATCTAGCCTGATGGACCGTTCCTCAGTATCCCTCCTCCCTGCTGCTGAATCTTCACCCATCTAGCCTGATGGACAGTTCCTCAGTGTCCCTCCTTCCTGCTGCTGAATCTTCACCCATCTAGCCTGATGGACAGCTCCTCAGTGTCCCTCCTTCCTGCTGCTGAATCTTCACCCATCTAGCCTGATGGACCGTTCCTCAGTGTCCCTCCTCCCTGCTGCTGAATCTTCACCCATCTAACCTGATGGACAGTTCCTCAGTGTCCCTCCTTCCTGCTGCTGAATCTTCACCCATCTAGCCTGATGGACAGTTCCTCAGTGTCCCTCCTCCCTGCTGCTGAATGTCTGCTCACCTAACCTATTTGACAACTTATCCTTGTCCCTCTTTTCTGCTGCTGCTGAAATGTCAAACTGCTGAGTACAAGCTGCAACTGACATTTAGGCTCGGTGAACGGTGACCAAATACACTTGGACTCATGAGTCCACATGCACTCTAAATATATTCATTTTAATATCAGGCGTATACAGCTAGTCTGTCGTGGTTTTTCACTGTAAGCATACCAGCCTCATCGGGTCAAAGACATCTATTTAATAATGTATGCAGTTTGTGATTTATGAAATCTGTGGATGGATCGACTTTAAGGAGAAGTGTGTAATACCAAATGTCGCCTGTGGTGGCGCTGCATTGACCTTGAATACATTCTAACATTCAGTTAGTTATGCCAAAATACACTATTAGTCACAAGCACCTCGCAATGGCACGTGGAGGTGACGCCGTGGCCCGCGATGCGGATGTAAGGGGGCGCCATAGCTAGGAAGCTTCCGACACGGACAGTTACCGACCTTAAATACTTGCGGAAATATGACGAAAACTAACAATGGACCCCACGCAATGAAAGGTTAACAGATTACTGCTGATTATTACTGGTTCAGTGGATCCATATAATATCCCTATGATTTATATAATATTTAATATTATTGTAACATGGAATAAAAATGTGCAATAATAACGCCGATATATGAACACGGTTTGGAAAATTGGTGCAACATATGCAAATACCGTCATATATATGGAAATCTAAAAAAAATCCTATTCTTCTCATGCATCTTTACCATTGATGAAGTGGACCCTCGCCCGAAAATATGGAATTATTCAAAGTGTAATCCACATGACAAATGACTGCATATGGGATTATTAAGGAGCGCACTTGCTAATATGTAATAATGCCCGAGCTAACAGACCCACCCAATCCTTTATCCCTGCGCTTAGGTGATATTTACATAGAGAAATTGCCGGAGCCTCATTGACATGAGTGTGCGCGGCGTTCAGAGCGAGCGTGAAATATCGGCCAGTGAAACGCATGTGATGTTAATGTAGGCAGAAGAGCAGGGGGTATTCTATCAAATGGGACATGTATACACGACGAGCCGGCACACAATGCCATTCGGGGGGGCCGCGCCCGTCAGCCGGCTGCGCCTCCCGAGACCTCATTCATCATCAGGACGGACTCTATCTGTTGAAAGACGTTTTCTCCTATTCTGCAACATAATTGCTTCCAGCGACGGGATTACAAGGTGGAAACTAGTGTTGAGCGGACCCGGACTGGAAAAATCCGGATCCGCGAGGTTTCAGCGGTTGATCCGGGTTCGACCCGGACGCGGGATTCCGGTGCACGATCCGGATTCAGCAATTCAATATAATTTTTTTTTTCTTTCTCTCTTCTCTTCTCTTTTTTTTCTCTCTCTCTCTCTCTCTTTCTTCCCGGATTCCGCTCCTCATTGACATATATTGGCCCGGATCGGATCTCGGACTTCCTTGTCAACCCGCCACTGATCCGCCGGACCCGGATTATTAGCAATCCGCTCAACTCTAGTGGAGACGTTTCCTGCTACATTTCTCTGGCTTTTCGTTCCATAATTTGAAACATTTTAACTTTTTTTTCATTTTTTTTAAATTTATATTTCAAATTGAAATATTTGGTGCTATTTTCTCCTAATTTAGGGGTGCAATACGGGCTTGATATTGAGGGTCAATATTATAGTATGGAGTTGTTTTATTTAGAACCCAATTCTGTGGTAATTAGACAGTACCATCCAATAACGAGGTTGGAACGTGAATGGTTGAGCTATGAAGAGTTTCCATTTAGACCAGATAAATAAAGGAGAAAAAAATGGAAACATTTTATTTATTGTACCTCAACATAGACGGGTAGAGCACACAGATCAACAGCTGTTTCACGCCACTGCATGCTTCCTCTGGCCACAATCACTGGATCCCAGAAGAAGCCTTTACTGATGCGAAACATCTGTTTTCCTATGTGTCTGCACTGCTCTCCCCGTCTGAGATATTGAGGGTCAATATGATAGTGTTGGGTTGTTTTATTTAGAACCCAATTCTGTCATAATTAGACAGTACTGCCATACAATAAAAAATGTCGGATCTTGCATGGTTGATCTATAAAGAGTTTCCATTAGGACCAGAGAAATTAAGGAGAAAACAGTGGAAACAGTTTATTTATTGAACCTCAAGAAAGACGGGTGGGGCAGTGCAGACGCACACAGGACAAAAGCCATTTTGCATCACTGGATGCTTCCTCTGGCCACAATCACTGGATCCCAGAAGGAGCATTTACTGATGCGAAACATCTGTTGTCCTATGTTTCAGCACTGCTCTCCCCATCTGAGATATTGAGGGTCAATATTATGGTGTTGAGTTGTTTTATTTAGAACCCAATTCTGTCGTAATTAGACAGTACCATCCAATAACAACGTCGGATCTTCAATGGTTGAGCTATGAATCGTTTCCATTGAGACCAGAAAAATGAAGGAGACAAAAATGGAAACATTTTATTTATTGTACCTCAACACAGACGGGTAGAGCACCCAGAACAAAAGCCGTTTCGCACCACTGGATGCTTCCTCTGGCCACAATCACTGGATCCCAGAAGAAGCGTTTACTGATGCGAAACGTCTGTTGTCCCGTGTGTGTCTGCACTGCTCTCCTCATCTGAGATATTGAGGGTCAATATTATAGTGTTGAGTTGTTTTATTTAGAATCCAATTCTGTCGTAATTAGACAGTACCATCCAATAACGAGGTTGGATCTTCAATGGTTGAGCTATGAAGAGCTTCCATTGAGACCAGAGAAATGAAGGAGACAAAAATGGAAACATTTTATTTATTGTACCTCAACACAGACGGGTAGAGCACCCAGAACAAAAGCTGTTTCGCACCACTAGATGCTTCCTCTGGCCACAATCACTGGATCCCAGAAGAAGCGTTTACTGATGCAAAATGTCTGTTGTCCTATGTGTGTCTGCACTGCGCTCCCTATCTGAGATATTGAGGGTTAATATTATAGTGTTGGGTTGTTTTATTTCGGACCCAATTCTGTTGTAATTAGACAGTACCATCCATTAACAAAGTCGGAACGGGAATGATTGAGCTATAAAGAGTTTCCATTATGACCAGAGAAATAGTAGAAACATTTCATTTATTGCACCTCAACACAGACTGGCAGAGCAGTGCAGATGCACAAAGGACAAAAGCCATTTTGCATTAGTGGATGCTTCATCCGGCCACAATCACTGGATCCCAGAAGATGCGTTTACTGATGCGAAACTTCTGTTGTCCTATGTTTCTGCACTGCTCTCCCCATCTGAGATATTGAGGGTCAATATTATAGTGTTGGATTGTTTTATTTAGAACCCAATTCTGTCGTAATCATGTTGTATCACTGGATGCTTCCTCTAGCCACAATCACTGGATCCCAGAAGGAGCGTTTACTGATGCGAAACGTCTGTTGCCCTGAGTGTGTCTGCATTGCTCGCCACATTTGAAATGTGGTGCAATAAGCAAATTTTTCTTCTTATTTTATTCATAGTTTCTCTGCATTGATCAAAAGTTTGGACACACCTCATTCAAAGAGTTTTCTTTATTTTCATCACTCTGAAAATTGTAGATTCACATTGAAGGCATCAAAACTATGAATTAACACATGTGGAATGAAATACTTAAAAAAGTGTGAAACAACTGAAAATATGTCTTATATTCTAGGTTCTTCAAAGTAGCCACCTTTTGCTTTGATTACTGCTTTGCATACTCTTGGCATTCTCTTGATGAGCTTCAAGAGGTAGTCACTGGAAATGGTTTTCCAACAGTCTTGAAGGAGTTCCCAGAGATGCTTAGCACTTGTTGGCCCTTTTGCCTTCACTCTGCGGTTCAGCTCACCCCAAACCATCTCGATTGGGTTCAGGTCTGGTGACTGTGGAAGCCAGGTCATCTGGCGTAGAACCCCATCACTCTCCTTCTTAGTCAAATAGCCCTTACACAGCCTGGAGGTGTGTTTGGGGTCATTGTCCTGTTGAAAAATAAATGATGGTCCAACTAAACGCAAACCGGATGGAATAGCACGCCGCTGCAAGATGCTGTGGTAGGCATGCTGGTTTAGTATGTCTTCAATTTTGAATATATCCCCAACAGTGTCACCAGCAAAGCCCCCCACACCATCACACCTCCTCCTCCATGCTTCACGGCGGGAACCAGGCATGTAGAGTCCATCCGTTCACCTTTTCTGCATCGCACAAAGACAGTGGTTCGATCCAAAGATCTCAAATTTGGACTCATCAGACCAAAGCACAGATTTCCACTGGTCTAATGTCCATTCTCTATGTTTTTTAGTCCAAACAAGTCTCTTCTGCTTGTTGCCTGTCCTTATCAGTGGTTTCCTAGCAGCTATTTTACCATGAAGGCCTGCTGCACAAAGTCTCCTCTTAACAGTTGTTCTAGAGATGTCTGCTGCTAGAACTCTGTGTGGCATTGACCTGGTCTCTAATCTGAGCTGCTGTTAACCTGCGATTTCTGAGGCTGGTGACTCGGATAAACTTATCCTCCGCAGCAGAGGTGACTCTTGGTCTTCCTTTCCTGGAGCGGTCCTCATGTGACCCAGTTTCTTTGTAGCGTTTGATGGTTTTTGCCACTGCACTTGGGGACACTTTCAAAGTTTTCCCAATTTTTCGGACTGACTGACCTTCATTTCTTAAAGTAATGATGGCCACTCATTTTTCTTTACTTAGAATTTGTATTCTGGCAAGAAAAAAGCAGCTAACAGTCTATTCAGTAGGACTATCGCCTGTGTATCCACCAGACTTCTGCACAACACAACTGATGGTCCCAAGCCCATTTATAAGGCAAGAAATACCACTTGGTAAACTTGACAGGGCGCACCTGTGAAGTGAGAACCATTTCCGGTGACTACCTCTTGAAGCTCATCAAGAGAATGCCAAGAGTGTGCAAAGCAGTAATCACAGCAAAAAGTGGCTACTATGAAGAACCTAGAATATAAGACATATTTCAGTTGTTTCACACTTTTTTAAGTATTTCATTCCACGTGTTAATTCATAGTTTTGATGCCTTCAATGTGAATCTACAACTTTCAGAGTCATGAAAATAAAGAAAACTCTTTGAATGAGAAGGTGTGTCCACATTTTTGGTCTGTACTGTACATCTATTTGTTTCCATCATGTGCATTAAATAGAAATAGCCCGTGTACACCTACATACGCATATACATACACACGACACCCCACATTTATGGTATTCCCTGTAATTATTCCCGGGATTATTGAGAACTAATGAACCCATTTCTTTGTTTTCTTCTAGATGTGTGAATATTTCCGATAATGCAGAAGATGCTTTTGTAAATTATACGAATTGTAACCACCTGGAATCCCCCTCATCCAGGCAGGAGTGCGCCATTTCTTGCCTGGGGGAATGTGTAATGTCTAACTGGGGTCAATGGAGCGAGTGCACAAAGGTAATGTAATAACTTCCATATTGCTTACCGTACTAAGAAAATGCTTCTGTTTGGTGTGAAAGCCTGAAGAGTGTGTGCACACAGGGTTTTTTTGAGCAGGTCCCCTTCAAAAATTGAGTGAAAAATCACTCAAAAATGTTAACACATACTAAAAACCTTATTGGATATTGTGTTTTATGGAACTAAGCTCCCCTATTATACATAGGTGCAAAAATATGGATGCATAGTATATATGCCAACTACTTACATTGCAAAAAAAATGTGCATAGTTATTGGAAAATGGAGCAGATTTAATGATGTATTAAATAGAATGACATACATTCCAAACATATCTATTGAGTTTTCACACTTATTTGTCGGTAAAATGCAAGATTATCCTCCACTGGTATCAAATGTAGCGGTTTTCTTTCCCCAATATTGTTCAATAAGATGCATCATATACCCCAAATACTATCTGTCCTATTTAGAGATACAGTACAGAATTCACTGCTCATTCTGACTGATGGGCCTGGCTTTAGTTATGGCAATACATGTAAATGCAACTGATAGATTATTCTTTACCAAACTAAGCTCCCTAAGTATCGATGGGTGCAAATATAATTTTGTAGTTTGTTTGACCTTTGTGATTTAGATTAGTATTTGGTGGAAACCACAAGAGTATAATAATATGAAGAGTGATTATTATTATTATTATTATTATTATTATTAGAGCACCATTGATTCCATCGTTCTGTACAAGTAAAAAGGGCTTACACAAAAAATACATATAAATTACAATATATAAACCGTGACACAGAGGGAAAGAGGACCCTGCTCTCAGGCTTACTACAAGGTAATGGGGAAGGAGACATTAGGTTGGAGGATTGTAAGAACCCTGGAGGTACTGAGTTGTCAGCAAGCATACTGCAGGCTTTGCCAAAGAAGAGTTTTCAAGTTGCATCTGAAGAGTCTAAATGTGGAAGACCAGCGGACGTGTTGGGGCACAGAATTTCAGAGGATGAGGGATGTTTGGGAAAAAATCTTGGAGTTTATTGGTTGAGGAACATACGAGGGAGGAGGAGAGAAGGAGGTCTTGTGTAGACTGGAGGTTATTTGTGGGGAAGATTAGTTTGGAGACGGATGGAGGAGACCGAGGTATTACATGATAGCGAGGGATAGGGGGCTCCTATACCACTCCTCACACCAGGGTACTCTAGGCTATCCCTAACCTCAGGGTTACCCCTAATAGTGGAGATGCTTGAGTCCCATGCCTGGCTATTGTCCTGACAAGAGCTAAACCCACCCCCCCCCCCTCCCCAAGGGAAGGAAGGTTCAGGATGTGATGGAAACACCGATTTAAACAGACAGGGAAAAAAACAAAACTCAGACACACTGCAAACTCACAGGAACAAGCAGTAAGAAACTAAGGAGAAAAGCAAGAGAAGCAAGGCAGCAGCAAAAAGGACAATAAGGGTTAACCCCACACAAGTTTTTTAAAGTCTGGATCACAACACCTCACCAGACCAGTATAGAGAAGCTATAGCTGGTACTAATGGAAGTGTACTGGCAGCATATATAGGAGGAGAGTGAATGTGAATGGCTCTCCCATAGCATGTGACCAAAGGAAACTAACAAGCAGAGCAGCAGAGATTAAGGGGTACTTTGCACGCTGCGACATCGCTAGCCGATGCTAGCGATGCCAAGTGCGATAGTACCCGCCCCCGTCGCACATGCGATATCTTGTGATAGCTGCCGTAGCGAACATTATCGCTACGGCAGCTTCACATGCACATACCTGCCCTGCGACGTCGCTCTGGCCGGCGACCCGCCTCCTTCCTAAGGGGGCGGGTCGAGCGGCGTCACAGCAACGTCACACTGCAAGCGGCCAATAGAAGCGGAGGAGCGGAGATGAGCGGGACGTAAACATCCCGCCCACCTCCTTCCTTCCGCATAGCCGGTGGAGGCAGGTAAGGAGATGTTCCTCGCTCCTACGGCTTCATACACAGCGATGTATGCTGCCGCAGGAACGAGGAACAACATCGTATCTCCTATTGGTGCGACATTATGAAAATGACCGACACTACACAGATCACCGATTTACGACGGGTTTGTGATCGTTTATCGGCGCATCTAAGCTTTACACGTTGCGACGTCGTTACCGGCGCCGGATGTGCGTCACTTTCGATTTGACCCCGACGATATCGCAGTAGCGATGTCGCAACATGCAAAGTATCCCTAACTCTTGCTAGCCTGCCTATAAACTACAAGGGTGTGGCTCGATGCTCGAGTCTGCCTGAACTGACCACCGACATCAGAGAACTTAGAAGGCAGACTGAAAGAACTTGTACTCTCCACAGATCCTGACGCCGCCATGACAGTTGGCGATGCTTGCAAAATCCTCCTTGTGACAGCACGGCTTTGTAAATCATTGTTTGGAATTTAAACTATATTCACTGGGGAATTGGAAGTTAATGAAGGTATTGGCGGAGGGCAGAGGTGGAATAATCAGGCAACGCCGGTAAGGATGGACTGGAGAGGAGGAAGAGTGTTAGGGCGGCTTTGCACTTTGCCACATCGCACGTGCGATGTCGGTGGGGTCAAATCGAAAGTGACGCACGTCCGGCGTCACTTTCGACATCGTTGTGTGTAAATTCTAGATGATACGATTAACGAGTGCAAAAGCGTCGTTATCGTATCATCGTTGCAGGCTCCGACTTTTCCATAATTATGCTGCCGCGACAGGTACGATGTTGTTCCTCGTTCCTGCAGCAGCACACATCACTGTGTGTTACGCCGCAGGAGCGAGGAACATCTCCTTACCTGCTGCCGGCGGCTCTACGGAAGGAAGGAGGTGGGCGGGATGTTTACATCCTGCTCATCTCCGCCCCTACGCCGCTATTGGCCGCCTGCCGTGTGACGTCGCTATGACGCCGCACGACCCGCTCCCTTAGGAAGGAGGCGGGTCGCCGGCCAGAGCGACGGTTGCAGGGCAGGTGTGTGCATGTGAAGCTGGCGTAGCGATAATTTTCGCTACGCCAGCTATCACAAGATATCGTACCTGCGACGGGGGCGGGGACTATCGCGCTCGACATCGCAGCATCGGCTTGCGATGTCGCAACGTGCAAAGCCCGCCTTAGTCGAGAGACCACAGAGAAGGATAGTGCGGTAGTCAAGGCGAGAAATGATCAAGGCAAAACCCACTCCATCATATGCACCATTGGAAACCCCTTTTTCTTTATCCATTTCCTCTGAATAATGGAGACCCCCTTACCTGCCTACACCCATGGGGTCATCTTTAAATATCATGGGTGTATCATCTCCCCTCATAGGTGATTACCATTGTGTTGTAAATGTCATTTCCATTACAATAATATATCTAAAACAATCTACGATTCTCAGGGGAACCTACTGGAGACAAATCAGGGAACTCAATAATAGCAGATTATCATTTCCACAATATATTTGTGTAGAATGTCTCCAAACACAATAGCGTCTCATTACTATTCACCCCGCTGCTGGAATTAAATTGCATTCATGTCGTACACTTGACTTCGCCGGAAATTGTCAGTCTCTTCTTTGCTGCCAATTTGGATTCCGAAAGTACAAAACGGCATCTTGTTTGTCAAAGTCGCTGCTTCTCCTTTTTTTTTTTTTTTAACCCCCTATTTTTTTGAATTGTGAAAATCTGCATAAACGACATGGACACATTTATGGAGAGGCCGTATGAGAAGCGCGTGTCTTCTCGGTGCGTCCTTTCCCTGCCAGAAAGGGATCGCGTTCATTAATATAAACACCGGAATGTATTCCTAGGATACATGGATGTAGAGATGGATGGCGCCTTGGCGCGGCAGAGGGACAGGAGAGCTTTGCATTTCAATTTTTTTCAGGTGCTTTGCACCAGAGAAGATCGGTGTGAAATGTACCTGCCAACTCCACTGATCTGCATCATTCATCTGTAGACCGAGACACAAGGGGACGTCAGCGGGTCGCATCTGGGCAATGGATATCACTCAAGAATACATACTTTTCTTAGGGCAAGTTCACATTGGGTATACAGTGCCTTGCGAAAGTATTCATCCCCCTTGAATTTTTCAATCTTTTCCAACCTTTCAGGCTTCAAACATAAAGATAAAAATGTTAATGTTCTAGTGAAGAATCGACAACAAGTGGACACAATTGTGAAGATGAAGGAAATTTATTGCTTATTTTACACTTTTTAAAAAAATAAGTAACTGAAAATTGGGGAGTGCAATATTATTCATCCCCTTTAAGTTAATACTTTGTAGCGCCACCTTTTGCTGCGATTACAGCTGCAGTCTCTTGGGGTATGTGTCTATCAGTTTTGCACATCGAGAGACTGAAATTCTTGCCCATTCTTCCTTTGTAAACAGCTGGAGCTGAGTGAGGTTGGATGGAGAGCATTTGTGAGCAGCAGTCTTCAGCTCTTTCCACAGATTCTCGATTGGGTTCAGGTCTGGAGGATAATCAAGTAAAAAAAGTTACTAAAATTTCCCAGCTAAGACATCTATGGCATATGGCAGCAGTGAGGGGCATAGTGGGAGAAAATACGCAAAAAACCTGAGATTGGCATCAGTCAGCAATGCTGCCTGGCGCACCTGGTATGATATCGGCTAGCAAGCGGGGGTCCTCAGCTCTCCTGTATCTGATCTTATGGAAGCCTCTGCAGTAACCTTAATTTTTTAGCAGATTTCCACTGTAAATATACGAATATAAGACGTATCGATGTTGACAGCCGACGTCCGGTGATCGTGCTGAGATCCACTGTAAATATATGAATATAAGACATATCGATGTTTACAGCCGATGTCCGGTGATCGTGCTGAGATCCACTGTAAATATATGAATATAAGACGTATCGATGTTTACAGCCGACGTCCGGTGATCGTGCTGAGATCCGCTGTAAATATATGAATATAAGACGTATCGATGTTTACAGCCGATGTCCGGTGATCGTGCTGAGATCCACTGTAAATATACGAATATAAGACATATTGATGTTGACAGCCGACGTCCGGTGATTGTGCTGAGATCCACTGTAAATGTACGAATATAAGACGTATTGATGTTGACAGCCGACGTCCGGTGATTGTGCTGAGATCCACTGTAAATATACGAATATAAGACGCATCGATGTTGACAGCCGACATCCGGTGATTGTGCTGAGATCCACTGTAAATATACGAATATAAGATGCATCGATGTTTACAGCCGACATCCGGTGATTGTGCTGAGATCCACTGTAAATATATGAATATAAGACGTATCGATGTTTACAGCCGATGTCCGGTGATCGTGCTTAGATCCACCGTAAATATACGAATATAAGATGTATTGATGTTGACAGCCAACATCCGGTGATTGTGCTGAGATCCGCTGTAAATAGACGAATATAAGACGTATCAATGTTGACAGCCGACGTCCGGTGATCGTGCTGAGATCCGCTGCGCTTGTTAATCATTACTTTGATCATTCCAATTAAGCCACCTGAGGGTGAAATATGGTTTTATACAGAGAGACGTTGATGAGGACCATGGAGAGAATCTGCTGACGTTCGCCCCATTTAGATGGCAGATAAAGGCCAATTAGCCGCCGCGTACGTCTACTACGGGCATCAATAATTTTTCTTTGGACAGACCCTGTAAATGAATTCTACGCTTTCCATTGTAGGAGGCGGACCCCTATATTGCTAGATAACAATCTGTCTCAGAAATTTAATAAAATCCTGGAAATTTCCTGTTTATCCGGCAGACATTTCTTGCACCCCCCCCCCCACCCTCTTATTTGAGCTTATCAGACCGGAGTAATCCGCCGAGCAGCAGCCGGCATTGAGCGAAGGATCGCGGGAAGTTAATTAAACACAAGAGAACGTACAATGAAGAGTAAAATAGAGAGTTATTGACGGAAGTTTAATAATTGGCTGCGGCTGCTAATCGTCTGCTCCGGGTGCCGGTTATTGGCTTTAATTTACGTCATTAAAATATAAACTCATACAGCTGATTCTCAACTGGGAGTTCCCGTAAATTTACTATGCCACCATGACGAGTCCAAAGGTCTGTGCTGGTCAATTTCACAATATACGTACCACTAGGGGGCGATGAATGCAAATAGTTATAGGGCTAGAATCAGACTCTATGGAAGTGTATGCATTGGCTCCCCCTAGTGGTGGCTTTGCTAATGTCACTTTCAGCAGTCGAGTCCTCCTCTGCCACAGTTAGGACCCCATTGCGTGCCCTTTCCCTGGCCTTACAAGGAAGGACACTGCCTTGAGTTGTCTTCACGTGCAGTAGCTTCCCATAATATAAAGGACAACCAGATAATTAAAGGGTTGCACGATGCTGAGCTATTGAAGGGTGATGTGCACTGTTCATGAGCATTTTTCTTAATACCTTTAAAATTAAAAAGTGAAGCTACATTGTAGTTGGCATTAATTAAAGACTTCCTCGTGTTTTGTTTCTACAGCTACTATGCAGACTACGGCCCTAATTCGTCACCTGCAGGAGCTTTTTCAAGTTGCTTTTTTTTTTGTTATTCTTGTGTTCATTGCCATTTTTTGCGCAAAATACTCCAAAATCGTGGACGGGGCTTAAAAACTTTGCACAAAATAAACAAAAGGTCTTTATTCTCAATTAAATTCTTTTTTATGACTAACTTTTTCACATTTGGCAAAATCTCACAAAAATGGCACCAAAATTTCTGTCGTACATAAAATCACTCCAGGCGGGAGGGAAGACGGGAGTGTATTTGCCACAAATTTTGGGACTTTTTGAAATGTTGTAAATGTTGACTGTGAGGGTGAACACACAGGCTTTTTCCGTGAGTGTGCGGGTGGACACACAGGCTTTTTCCATGAGTGTGCAGGTGGACACACAGGCTTTTTCCATGAGTGTGCGGGGTGACACACAGGCTGTTTCCATGAATGTGCGGGTGGACGCACAGGCTTTTTCCATGAGTGTGCGGGTGGACACACAGGCTTTTTCCATGAGTGTGCGGGGGGACACACAGGCTTTTTCCATGAGTGTGCGGGGTGACACACAGGCTGTTTCCATGAATGTGCGGGTGGACGCACAGGCTTTTTCCATGAATGTGCGGGTGGACACACAGGCTTTTTCCATGAATGTGCGGGTGGACACACAGGCTTTTTCCATGAGTGTGAGGGTGGGTACACAGGCTTTTTCCATGAATGTGCGGGTGGACACACAGGCTTTTTCCATGAGTGTGCGGGGGGACACACAGGCTTTTTCCATGAGTGTGCGGGGTGACACACAGGCTGTTTCCATGAATGTGCGGGTGGACACACAGGCTGTTTCCATGAGTGTGCGGGGGGACACACAGGCTTTTTCCATGAGTGTGCGGGGGGACACACAGGCTTTTTCCATGAATGTGCGGGTGGACACACAGGCTTTTTCCATGAGTGTGCGGGAGGACACACAGGCTGTTTCCATGAGTGTGAGGGTGGACACACAGGCTTTTTCCATGAGTGTGCGGGAGGACACACAGGCTTTTTCCATGAATGTGCGGGTGGACACACAGACTTTTTCCATGAATGTGCGGGAGGACACACAGGCTGTTTCCATGAGTGTGAGGGTGGACACACAGGCTTTTTCCGTGAGTGTGCGGGTGGACACACAGGCTTTTTCCGTGAGTGTGCGGGTGGACACACAGGCTTTTTCCATGACTGTGCGGGTGGACACACAGGCTTTTTCCATGAGTGTGAAGGTGGACACACAGGCTTTTTCCGTGAGTGTGCAGGTAGACACACAGGCTTTTTCCATGAGTGTGAAGGTGGGTACACAGGCTTTTTCCATGAGTGTGTGGGAGGACACACAGGCTTTTTCCATGACTGTGCGGGTGGACACACAGGCTTTTTCCATGAGTGTGAAGGTGGGTACACAGGCTTTTTCCGTGAGTGTGCAGGTGGACACACAGGCTTTTTCCATGACTGTGCGGGTGGACACACAGGCTTTTTCCGTGAGTGTGAAGGTGGGTACACAGGCTTTTTTATGAGTGTGTTGGGTGGACACACAGGCTTTTTCCGTGAGTGTGCGGGTAGACACACAGGCTTTTTCCATGAGTGTGAAGGTGGGTACACAGGCTTTTTCCATGAGTGTGCGGGTGGACACACAGGCTTTTTCCATGAATGTGCGGGTGGACACACAGGCTTTTTCCATGAATGTGCGGGTGGACACACAGGCTTTTTCCGTGAGTGTGCGGGTAGACACACAGGCTTTTTCCATGAGTGTGAGGGTGGGTACACAGGCTTTTTCCATGAGTGTGCGGGTGGACACACAGGCTTTTTCCATGAGTGTGAGGGTGGGTACACAGGCTTTTTCCATGAGTGTGCGGGTGGACACACAGGCTTTTTCCATGAGTGTGCAGGTGGACTCACAGGCTTTTTCGATGAGTGTGCGGGTGGACACACAGGCTTTTTCGAAGAGTGTGCGGGTGGACACACAGGCTTTTTCGAAGAGTGTGCAGGTGGACACACAGGCTTTTTTCCATGAATGTGCGGGTGGACACACGGGCTTTTTTCCATGAGTGTGCGGGTGGACACACAGGCTTTTTCCATGAGTGTGTGGGTGGACACACAGGATTTTTCCATGAGTGGAAAACATAGGAATTTCAGACTTTTTCTATGTTTGGATGGGGGATCTGGGCTTATCAGCTTTCTGTATGAGTTTATGGGCCAAAGTAGCCTCAGATGCTTTTCCTGTAAGAAGGAGGGGGAAGCGGGACTCACAGGCTTTCTTCATCAGTGGGCAGGAGAGTAAGATTTATTTATGAGTGGGTGCAGAAAGGACTTATCGTTGTTCGACTGGGATCACATGAAAATTCTGAAGGATTTGCACAAGCCTCATACACAGAAGATCTGTAGTTAGTGCTCCAAGATGTTTGGAACAAGCTCCTGCCGAGTTCCTTCAATAACCGCGTGCACGTGACGTGAAGAAGTGAAGGCAAATAGCGGTCACAAAGTATTGGCGTAATTTAGATTTCTCTTTTGTTCATTTACTTCTTTTTTTGAAAGCTTCTTATTGTGCAGCATTTTTCCACACCTGCCTAAACCTTTTGCACCACACGGTATATCATCCATTCTCTATACGATATATTCCTCAATTAGAACTCGTCTCATTTGCAGCCTGATCTTCGCACCGAGATCTGGAGTTTGATCAGCGTCTGTGACATGTTCTTCCGTTGGTGTGTCTTGCAGAGGACGAGCCGTTCCTGACACTCACCGTCTTCTCCTCTGCTTTTTCCATCAGTCATGCGACACCAACTCTGCGAGGTCAAGGACGAGATTTCCACTGAGAATAGCGACTAACGGGAAGACTTGTCCCGAGGACCTGGAAACTGAATCGTGTGTCCTGAACAGTAATTGTTTCCACTACCAGTACAATGTCACAGGTACGAGCGCACCCCCCGATTATTATAATCTGTTCCAACCGCGCTGACTAATAAATCCCTCCAGGGACAGCCACAGCCGCCATAGTGATGGGTACATTGTATTATTCATTGTTTGTTCTTCCTTTCTTCAGGTTTGTGTTATTTCTTTGGGGATTTTATACAGTTTATCTTATTAACCCCCAGAAGAAGCTGATGAATAGCGAAACCTATGAATACCATAATTTACATCATGGTGGATAATTATCAGGATCAGATTCTAAGAAGCCGCCACCATTCCCTAAATATAAAAGTTTTACTATATAGATATCTAAAGATTTTATTATGCAGCTTGAATTGCAAAAGGTCGACACACGGCAGAAATTCTCACTAATCCTCATGAAAAACATGCAAAATTTTGCTGCAAATTCACCGCAGTTTTTCAACCCTGCTACATTAAAAGGAATGAAATAAATGGAAAGTGACATTTTGCAAAAAAAAAAAAAACAGTCTGCAGAACGTGAATAAGATTTGTAAAACCTCATGCACTCGGCCGGTATCTTAATCCAAATTCGCAGCAGTTTCACCCTGCATGGACTCCTAAATGTTGGAGCAAGGTGATTTGTGTATCTAGCTCTGATATCCCTATTTATTATAAAAAAAGAGATTAGCAGCTGCCAGATAACACTGGATCCGCTTATCTCCTAGATGATGGAATAAACAGGTTCTGACAGTCTCATACACAAGAACATTTATATGTACTCACCACTGAAAAATACCATAGTACCCAACCTTACATTGGACAGAATATGGAGGTTTAGAGGGTAACTATTATTTTGTAAGACTTTTATATTTTTTATAAGTACTCCTGGCACGCTATGTATGGGGAAACCCTTTGTCCAGGGGAGGGGGAGATGGTGACCACTGGCCAAGCCTACTGCTGGTCCCTGACTTCCCTCACCACCCTAGATAGGTTCCGCACATATGCGCCGACCAGGATACCTGACCCTAGGCTAACCATGATGTGAGCCCTAGGTAGGGAACAGATGGAATGAGCTCATTGTCAACCCCCAGTAGGAGCTAAAGGACATACAGGGATAACAAACAATTTATCTCCAGGAAGATTCAGGGAGAGGAACTGCAAAATGCAACAAAGTTTCTCCAGATGATTGCAAGCCGACTGCTTGCACTCAGGATTTGTAGGCAGTTAGAGCCATCACCAGCACAGACCAAAAGGGAGTGAGGGAATTTAAGGACACAACCGGAAGTGCTGATGGAAACATCTAAAAGAGCGAGGAACTCCGCAGAGTCCTAAAGGGAAAGGGATGAGCCCAAAGCAGAGGAGATACATAAGATAACATATGCATCAAGCAGGACTAATAGACAGTCAGGGAACAGTTTGTGTGTGTGTATGTATGTATGTGTGTATATATATATATATATGTATATATATATATATATATATATATATATATATGGATGGATGGATGGATGGATGGATGGATGGATGGATGGATAGATAGAGTACTTTGTAGGGCCACCTTTGGCTACAGTTACTTCTGTAAGTCTTTTGGGGGACGTCTCTACCAGCTCAGCACATCTAGAGGATACAATTTCTGCCTCTTCTTTGCAACACAGCTATTACACCCAGGAGGACTCAATGTACTAATTATGTGGCTTTTTTAAGTAATTAGTCACTGAATTTTATTGAAGGATATCAGACTACAGGGGGCTGAATACAAATGCACGTCACAGTATTAAGATTTATATATTATAAATATTTAGAAAACCATGTATCATTTCCTTTACAAATACTTGCTACTTAGTGTTGGTACATCACATAAGGCCCCAATAAAATATATCTAAATTGATGGGTGTAACGTGAAGAAATGTAGAAAAGTTTGCATGGTATGAAAACTTTTTCAAGACACTGTAGATACATGCACAGATATATCATAGATACACATAGATACATGCACAGATATATCATAGATACACATAGATACATGCACAGATATATCATAGATACACATAGATACATGCACAGATATATCATAGATACACATAGATACATGCACAGATATATCATAGATACACATAGATACATGCACAGATATATCATAGATACACATAGATACATGCACAGATATATCATAGCTACACATAGATACATGCACAGATATATCATAGATACACATAGATACATGCACAGATATATCATAGATACACATAGATACATGCACAGATATATCATAGATACACAAAGATACATGCACAGATATATCATAGATACACATAGATACACGCACAGATATATCATAGATACACATAGATACATGCACAGATATATCATATATACACATAGATACATGCACAGATATATCATAGATACACATAGATACATGCACAGATATATCATAGATACACATAGATACATGCACAGAGATATCATATATACACATAGATACATGCACAGATATATCATAGATACACATAGATACATGCACAGATATATCATAGATACACATAGATACATGCACAGATATATCATATATACACATAGATACATGCACAGATATATCATAGATACACATAGATACATGCACAGATATATCATAGATACACGCACAGATATATCATAGATACACATAGATACATGCACAGATATATCATAGATACACATAGATACATGCACAGATATATCATAGATACACATAGATACATGCACAGATATATCATAGATACACATAGATACATGCACAGATATATCATAGATACACAAAGATACATGCACAGATATATCATAGATACACATAGATACACGCACAGATATATCATAGATACACATAGATACATGCACAGATATATCATATATACACATAGATACATGCACAGATATATCATAGATACACATAGATACATGCACAGATATATCATAGATACACATAGATACATGCACAGAGATATCATATATACACATAGATACATGCACAGATATATCATAGATACACATAGATACATGCACAGATATATCATAGATACACATAGATACATGCACAGATATATCATATATACACATAGATACATGCACAGATATATCATAGATACACATAGATACATGCACAGATATATCATAGATACACAAAGATATATCATAGATACACATAGATACATGCACAGAGATATCATAGATACACATAGATACATGCACAGATATATCATAGATACACATAGATTCATGCACAGAGATGTCATGGATACACATAGATACATGCACAGAGATATCATAGATACACATAGATACATGCACAGATATATCATAGATACACAAAGATACATGCACAGATATATCATAGATACACATAGATACATGCACAGATATATCATAGATACACATAGATTCATGCACAGATATATCATAGATACACATAGATACATGCACAGATATATCATAGATACACATAGATACATGCACAGATATATCATAGATACACATAGATACATGCACAGATATATCATAGATACACATAGATACATGCACAGATATATCATAGATACACATAGATACATGCACAGATATATCATAGATACACATAGATACATGCACAGATATATCATAGATACACAAAGATATATCATAGATACACATAGATACATGCACAGATATATCATAGATACACAAAGATATATCATAGATACACATAGATACATGCACAGATATATCATAGATACACATAGATACATGCACAGATATATCATAGATACACATAGATACATGCACAGATATATCATATATACACATAGATACATGCACAGATATATCATAGATACACATAGATACATGCACAGATATATCATAGATACACGCACAGATATATCATAGATACACATAGATACATGCACAGATATATCATAGATACACATAGATACATGCACAGATATATCATAGATACACATAGATACATGCACAGATATATCATAGATACACATAGATACATGCACAGATATATCATAGATACACAAAGATACATGCACAGATATATCATAGATACACATAGATACACGCACAGATATATCATAGATACACATAGATACATGCACAGATATATCATATATACACATAGATACATGCACAGATATATCATAGATACACATAGATACATGCACAGATATATCATAGATACACATAGATACATGCACAGAGATATCATATATACACATAGATACATGCACAGATATATCATAGATACACATAGATACATGCACAGATATATCATAGATACACATAGATACACGCACAGATATATCATAGATACACAAAGATATATCATAGATACACATAGATACATGCACAGAGATATCATAGATACACATAGATACATGCACAGATATATCATAGATACACATAGATTCATGCACAGAGATGTCATGGATACACATAGATACATGCACAGAGATATCATAGATACACATAGATACATGCACAGATATATCATAGATACACAAAGATACATGCACAGATATATCATAGATACACATAGATACATGCACAGATATATCATAGATACACATAGATTCATGCACAGATATATCATAGATACACATAGATACATGCACAGATATATCATAGATACACATAGATACATGCACAGATATATCATAGATACACATAGATACATGCACAGATATATCATAGATACACATAGATACATGCACAGATATATCATAGATACACATAGATACATGCACAGATATATCATAGATACACATAGATACATGCACAGATATATCATAGATACACAAAGATATATCATAGATACACATAGATACATGCACAGATATATCATAGATACACAAAGATATATCATAGATACACATAGATACATGCACAGATATATCATAGATACACAAAGATATATCATAGATACACATAGATACATGCACAGATATATCATAGATACACATAGATACATGCACAGATATATCATAGATACACAAAGATATATCATAGATACACATAGATACATGCACAGAGATATCATAGATACACATAGATACATGCACAGATATATCATAGATACACATAGATACATGCACAGAGATATCATAGATACACATAGATACATGCACAGATATATCATAGATACATGCACAGATATATCATAGATACACAAAGATACATGCACAGATATATCATAGATACACATAGATACATGCACAGATATATCATAGATACACATAGATACATGCACAGATATATCATAGATACACATAGATACATGCACAGATATATCATAGATACACAAAGATACATGCACAGATATATCATAGATACACATAGATACATGCACAGATATATCATAGATACACATAGATTCATGCACAGATATATCATAGATACACATAGATACATGCACAGATATATCATAGATACACATAGATACATGCACAGATATATCATAGATACACATAGATACATGCACAGATATATCATAGATACACATAGATACATGCACAGATATATCATAGATACACATAGATACATGCACAGATATATCATAGATACACAAAGATACATGCACAGATATATCATAGATACACATAGATACATGCACAGATATATCATAGATACACAAAGATACATGCACAGATATATCATAGATACACATAGATACATGCACAGATATATCATAGATACACATAGATTCATGCACAGATATATCATAGATACACATAGATACATGCACAGATATACCATAGATACACATAGATACATGCACAGATATATCATAGATACACATAGATACATGCACAGATATATCATAGATACACATAGATACATGCACAGATATATCATAGATACACAAAGATATATCATAGATACACATAGATACATGCACAGAGATATCATAGATACACATAGATACATGCACAGATATATCATAGATACACAAAGATACATGCACAGAGATATCATAGATACACATAGATACATGCACAGATATATCATAGATACACAAAGATACATGCACAGAGATATCATAGATACACATAGATACATGCACAGATATATCATAGATACACATAGATACATGCACAGATATATCATAGATACACAAAGATACATGCACAGAGATATCATAGATACACATAGATACATGCACAGAGATATCATAGATACACATAGATACATGCACAGATATATCATAGATACACATAGATACATGCACAGATATATCATAGATACACATAGATACATGCACAGATATACCATAGATACACATAGATACATGCACAGATATATCATAGATACACATAGATACACATAGATTCATGCACAGATATATCATAGATACACAAAGATACATGCACAGATATATCATAGATACACATAGATACATGCACAGATATATCATAGATACACATAGATACACATAGATACACATAGATACACATAGATACATGCACAGATATACCATAGATACACATAGATACATGCACAGAGATATCATAGATACACATAGATTCATGCACAGAGATATCATAGATACACATAGATACATGCACAGATATATCATAGATACACATAGATACATGCACAGATATATCATAGATACACAAAGATACATGCACAGATATATCATAGATACACATAGATACATGCACAGATATATCATAGATACACATAGATACATGCACAGATATACCATAGATACACATAGATACATGCACAGATATATCATAGATACACATAGATACATGCACAGATATACCATAGATACACATAGATACATGCACAGATATACCATAGATACACATAGATACATGCACAGATATATCATAGATACACATAGATACATGCACAGATATACCATAGATACACATAGATACATGCACAGATATACCATAGATACACATAGATACATGCACAGATATACCATAGATACACATAGATACATGCACAGATATATCATAGATACACATAGATACATGCACAGATATACTATAGATACACATAGATACATGCACAGATATACCATAGATACACATAGATACATGCACAGATATATCATAGATACACATAGATACATGCACAGATATACTATAGATACACATAGATACATGCACAGATATACCATAGATACACATAGATACATGCACAGATATATCATAGATACACATAGATACATGCACAGATATACCATAGATACACATAGATACATGCACAGATATATCATAGATACACATAGATACATGCACAGATATACCATAGATACACATAGATACATGTCTAGATCGCTGTTAGATGGGATATGATTAGCAGACAGACATCAGGCCCTTTTCTTACAGATAAATAATGATGGAACTTCGGAGCTTCCCAGATAAATGTTGCACAATGTGATATAATGATATGGTGTTTGGTAGACACTGGTTATCATGGATGGCACATTGCCCCTTCATGTCAGTAATGTAAGACTTAACTGTCTGTAGCAATATATTTCTTGAACCTATAAAATCAGTGGTGTAATTTTCGCTCTCGGTATATAGTCATTAACTGGTTTAATGATGCACTGGGAGAAGAATTATTAATTGTATATTTCTTAGGCCCATAAATACACTCGGTTCACGCATCATTACTTGTGGTCTCTGGCACATTAATATTGTCCACATCTCAACAAGTTTCCTAATAGAAAACTTTGGAGTCTTCAGAACCCAAAGTATAATTTATAATGTTCATTCTGCACTGTGCAAATATGGCACAGACTGCAAAGAGGACGCTGCACAAGACTCATCACAGGATTACATGGAATTAACCTTCAAGCACATGATCCCCAGTGTAGGTTTTATATATACATTATAAATTGACTCACATGTGTACATACTGTACATTATATTACTGATCCTGAGTTACCTCCTGTATTATACCCCAGAGCTGCACTCGCTATTCTGCTGGTGGAGCCCCTGTGTACATACCTTACATTACTGATCCTGAATTACCTCCTGTATTCTACTCCAGAGCTGCACTCGCTATTCTGCTGGTGCAGTCACTGTGTACATACATTACATTACTGATCCTGTACTGATCCTGAGTTACTTCTTGTATTATACTGCAGAGCTGCACTCGCTATTCTGCTGGTGCAGTCACTGTGTACATACATTACATTACTGATCCCGTACTGATCCTGAGTTACTTCTTGTATTATACTCCAGAGCTGCACTCACTATTCTGCTGGTGCAGTCACTGTGTACATACATTACATTACTGATCCTGTACTGATCCTGAGTTACTTCTTGTATTATACTCCAGAGCTGCACTCGCTATTCTGCTGGTGGAGCCCCTGTGTACATACCTTACATTACTGATCCTGAATTACCTCCTGTATTCTACTCCAGAGCTGCACTCGCTATTCTGCTGGTGCAGTCACTGTGTACATACATTACATTACTGATCCTGTACTGATCCTGAGTTACTTCTTGTATTATACTGCAGAGCTGCACTCGCTATTCTGCTGGTGCAGTCACTGTGTACATACATTACATTACTGATCCCGTACTGATCCTGAGTTACTTCTTGTATTATACTCCAGAGCTGCACTCGCTATTCTGATGGTGCAGTCACTGTGTACATACATTACATTACTGATCCTGTACTGATCCTGAGTTACTTCTTGTATTATACTCCAGAGCTGCACTCACTATTCTGTTGGTGCATTGACTGTGTACATACATTACTGATCCTGAGTTACATCCTGTATTATACTCCAGAGCTGCACTCACTATTCTGCTGGTGCATTGACTGTGTACATACATTACTGATCCTGAGTTACATCCTGTATTATACTCCAGAGCTGCACTCACTATTCTGCTGGTGCAGTCACTGTGTACATACATTACATTACTTATCTTGTACTGATCCTGAATTACCTCCTGCATTATACTCCAGAGCAGCACTCACTATTCTGCCAATGAATACTTTTTTTATTATCTGAATTATTGCTTATACGACCCCTATCGGTTATGGCTGATAACTGGGGACAATAGATTGCATTTATTGCTCAAAAATGAGGAAAATACAGGCTTTAGTTGCTGTGTTTCTAGCTTCTCACTATAATCCATAGGATCTTTTAAACATTTATTCAGCCTCTTCCATCAATTAATGACTGATAACGATGAAGAATAGACATACTCCTCCCCCATCATATGTGAATATATTATGTCAGTAACTTCCTAATAATCTCGAGCTCCGATGAAACAAATCACATCCTATTTTTACTCCCTTTAAAATATTCACAGAAATGTCCTTCTTATTACAATGTAAAATAGACATTTAATTAAAATGCAAATGATTGTATTTCATTTAATTATAAAACAATGATAAAAACTTAATTAATTTTGTTGAAATTCGTGTAATTGCTTAATTACGGGGCGATTCCATCCATTACCATCCACTCTAATATTTATTATAATATCCCTATATAGCATCTGTCATTATCTGGCTATGGAGGGTTTGTGTGGAATCAGTTCTGGTGCGAGAAGATCGGGGGTTTCTGGCTGAGATTTTCCACATTTATCACATTCAGGGCTCATTTTTTACAATGGGGCATGCCAAGTCCCCAGAAGATGCTTCTTATAAGAGAGCCTCTGGGGCTTTTCTTCCCCCAAACTTCCCATAGCTTGGTTTCATGTTAAACAGATCTAGGTAGAAAATTGGGACAGGATAGAAGTTATTACAGAACCCCAGGGATGTGGTATGGAACCTCCTGAAAGGGTTTTTTTTTTTCATTTTCAACAATGAATATTGTCAGTGTAATGCAAGTCACTACTTATGGATAGTACAGACGGAAGAGTAGTCAGGAAAGCCAGGGTCTGGTAACAGGAGGACAGGTATGGATACAGGGAGTACACAGAAGCATAGTCAAGTCACAATCCAGGGGTCAGAATTCCATTGGGGCACAAAATAGATTCAGGGAGAAAATTAAGACGTGGTCAGGTAACAGTCCGAGGTCAAAAGCCAGGAGGTCACGTCAGGAACAGGGAGCGGGCAGAGAAGAGGCAAACAACAGTCCGGGGTCAAGAAACAAAGATCAAAAGACATGTAGAAACAACAGGCCAACAGCACAACTACAGAACCAGAATGTACGACTGGCAAGGTTCTGGGTGAGCATGCTCAGTAAAGAAGCAGATCAATCACCAGAAAGGTGGAACACTTGAGTAATCAGCACCTCCCAGAACCAGCATGGAATCCTGCACTGTCAATCAACCTGCCAGCCAGTAGCTCAGGAAAACACAGCAGAACATCTCCTAATGTGCAAAATGCTCTGCACAGAGGCATCGTGTCACTGCCAGCTCAGTAGTCCAGGAAAGCGCAGCAGAGCATTCCCTAGTGTGCAAGATGCTCTGCACAGAGGAATTGTGTCACTGCCAGCTCAGTAGTCCAGGAAAGTGCAGCAGAGCATCTCCTAGTGTGCAAGATGCTCTACACAGAGGAAACTTATCACTGCCGGCTCCGTAGTCCAGGAAAGTGCAGGAGAGCATCTCCTAGTGTGCAAGATGCTCTGCACAGAGGAAACATGTCACTGCCAGCTCAGTAGTCCAGAAAAACACAGCAGAGCATCTCCTAGTGTACAAGATTCTCTGCACAGAGGATTTGTGACACTTCCAGCTCAGTAGTCCATGAAAGTGCAGCAGAGCATCTCCTAGTGTGCAAGATGCTCTATGCAGAGAAAACGTGTCATTGTCGGCCCAGTAGTCCAGGAAGGCGCAGCAGAGCATCACCTAGTGTGCAAGATGCTCTGCACCTCTGCACAGAGGAATCATGAAAGTCAGATTCTGTTTGTAAATACACACACTTTTGCAATTTACTGCTTGTCAAAATTTGCATCCATTCCTGAGATATTAACACTTTTGTATACAGCTTGTTGCCTTGGAGACCGACCACTGCTTCTAGAAGGCAGAACATGAGCAGTGTTTACAAGCTCTTTTCTATTGAGCATGTAAGCACTATTTTGAAGCTGGCCAGGATTTGGTGCTGTTATGTATTAATCAAAGCCAGCTTCAGCACAGAGCTTATAAGCGAGACAGCAGCGGTGGTCGGTGTCCTAGACAACAAGCTGTAAACAGAAGAAAAGTGTAAATATCTCAAGAACGGCTGCAGATTTTAATAAGCAATAAATTGTAACTTTGCTTATTTTTACCAGCTCTTTCCAACAATACCCATCTATAAAGGTGGGAAATACCCCTTTAATTCATCCAGCGCCACCATCAAAACCAGTGTTATTGTGTGGAACATAGCGTACAGTTAGGACTTTTTCTTGAAGTCATAAAGCATACTTTTCAACATATAAACCCCCCCCCCCAGACCATTTTTTGTTTATTTTCGAGCTTTCGTTTTTTGCTCCCCTTCTTTCAAAATTCATACCTTGTTTTTTTCTTTTTCCATCCACGTAGCTGATGACGGCTTAGTTTGCCAGGTGAATTGTAGTATTGAATGGCAAGGTTAATTTTACCATTATAATGTACTGAAAAACAGGAGAAATTATGATAAAGTGCAATCAAATATGTATTTTTCACTTTTTTTTGGTGGGGGGCATTGTTTGGACATTTATGATTAATCCTTTTGGAATGCCATGTGTTCCAAATGAGGCAACACCTTTAAATCCCTGCTCTAGTAATGGCACCAATATAGGCCCAGCTGCCCCAGTAATGGCACCAATATAGGCCCAGCTGCCCCAGTAATGGCACCAATATAGGCCCAGCTGCCCCAGTAATGGCACCAATATAGGCCCAACTGCCCCAGTAATGGCACCAATATAGGCCCAACTGCCCCAGTAATGGCACCAATATAGGCCCAGCTGCCCCAGTAATGGCACCAATATAGGCCAAACTGCCCCAGTAATGGCACCAATATAGGCCCAGCTGCCCCAGTAATGGCACCGATATAGGCCCAGCTGCCCCAGTAATGGCACCAATATAGGCCCAGCTGCCCCAGTAATGGCACCAATATAGGCCCAACTGCCCTAGTAATGGCACCAGTATAGGCCCAACTGCCCAAGTAATGGCACCAATATAGGCCCAACTGCCCCAGTAATGGCACCAATATAGGCCCAACTGCCCCAGTAATGGCACCAGTATAGGCCCAACTGCCCCAGTAATGGCACCAATATAGGCCCAACTGCCCCAGTAATGGCACCAATATAGGCCCAGCTGCCCCAGTAATGGCACCAATATAGGTCCAACTGCCCCAGTAATGGCACCAATATAGGCCCAACTGCCCCAGTAATGGCACTAATATAGGTCCAACTGCCCCAGTAATGGCACCAATATAGGCCCAGCTGCCCCAGTAATGGCACCAATATAGGCCCAACTGCCCCAGTAATGGCACTAATATAGGTCCAACTGCCCCAGTAATGGCACCAATATAGGCCCAGCTGCCCCAGTAATGGCACCAATATAGGCCCAACTGCCCCAGTAATGGCACCAATATAGGCCCAACTGCCCCAGTAATGGCACCAATATAGGCCCAACTGCCCCAGTAATGGCACCAATATAGGCCCAGCTGCCCCAGTAATGGCACCAATATAGGCCCAACTGCCCCAGTAATGGCACCAATATAGGCCAAACTGCCCCAGTAATGGCACCAATATAGGCCCAGCTGCCCCAGTAATGGCACCGATATAGGCCCAGCTGCCCCAGTAATGGCACCAATATAGGCCCAGCTGCCCCAGTAATGGCACCAATATAGGCCCAACTGCCCTAGTAATGGCACCAGTATAGGCCCAACTGCCCCAGTAATGGCACCAATATAGGCCCAACTGCCCCAGTAATGGCACCAGTATAGGCCCAACTGCCCCAGTAGTGGCACTAATATAGGTCCAACTGCCCCAGTAATGGCACCAATATAGGCCCAACTGCCCCAGTAATGGCACCAATATAGGCCCAACTGCCCCAGTAATGGCACTAATATAGGCCCAACTGCCCCAGTAATGGCACTAATATAGGCCCAACTGCCCCAGTAATGGCACCAATATAGGCCCAGCTGCCCCAGTAATGGCACCAATATAGGTCCAACTGCCCCAGTAATGGCACCAAAATAGGCCCAACTGCCCCAGTAATGGCACTAATATAGGTCCAACTGCCCCAGTAATGGCACCAATATAGGCCCAACTGCCCCAGTAATGGCACCAATATAGGCGCATCTGCCCCTTTTTCAATTCAGTTTGAGGGATTGTGTAGCCAATACTAGTACTGATGGCACGTGCAATATTATAAGGTGGGACTATACCAATTTTTAAGAAACTGTCCTCGAAAATGTAAGTATCTTCTGAACCAAAAAAGGACATATTTACCTAGGTCTTACCCTAATGGAGTAACTCAACATTTTGGACTCCAGTGCAAAATTTCCAACAAGCCCCCCCCAATCCATAATGGATCTTTATTAGTTTTGGTCTTCTCATATGTTCCATTTTGGCTCCCCAAGTCTACAGCTGCCGAGTTTGATTGCAAGTGCTGCACCCACTATATTTGCATACCTGCCCCCCAAAAAGGCAGTCCAGGGCGTGAAAAATGGTGGTGGGAGTGAGGACAAGGAGCGAGGAGAACAACCCAAATTTATCAACAGCAATTTTAATAACTTTGATGCCAGAGTTGGGTTGTTGGTGCACATTTATAAAATGGTAACTGACCCGTCATTGTGGGGCCCTGTCACTCTTACGCTGTCCCCATAGGCGGGGTCCTTGGCAAGATTTGGTAATGGATTTGTACCAAGCAGTTGTCATAATGTGACTGCAGGATAGCGAGGGACAGGGGGATCCTATACTGTCCTTTATGCTAGGAGACCCTAGGCTATCCCTAACCTCCGGATTACCCCTAATGGTGGAGATGCCGGAATCCATGCCCTACTGGTTTCTTGACCAGTACAAAACTGTTCTCCCCCAGGGAAGGAAGGGGCAGGAGTGTAATGGCAACACAGATATAGACAGGGAAAAAACAAAACTTAGACACATTACAAACTCACAAGAACAAACAGTAAGAGACTAAGGGGAAAAGCAAGAGACGTAAGGCAGCATCAAAAGGACAATAATGGTTAACACCACAACCGCTTGTAGCAATGAAGCACTACAACCACCAGTAATTCTGAATCACAACACCTCACAAGACCAGTATAGAGTAGCTATAGCTGGCATTTAAGGAAGCATCCAGCCAGCATATATAGAAGGGAAGTGAATTTGATTGGCTCCCCCACAGCATGTGATCAAAGAAGACTAACAAGCAGAGTATAACTCTTGATTTCCTGCCTGTGTATTACAAGTTTGTGGGTTGACACCTATCAGAGAAGTTAGCAGGCAGAGTTGCAGGAATCTATAGTCAACAGAGATCCTGATGCTGCCATGACAGTCGGCGATGTTCGTAAAAACCTCCTTGTGACATCAGTATTGGATTTGTTTCTTACAAAGTAGCGACTCTTCTATCCGTGACGCATTTTATGTTTCTTACCTTCCATTATGAAGGTGTCCGATACACAGTCATGTGATTCATACAGTTTCTGCCTAAATGCTAGACATTTAAAAAATGATGTATGGTGGGAACTAACTAGAATAAACACCATTGTGCCGGTTTCAGTCTCAATCATCCTTGCACCCTATGGCGGTTTTATTAATGTAACATTATGTAAAGATTGTTTTTTTCTCGGATTTACTTGCCTTCTGGGGATACATGAGGGATTATAGAGTTACAAGTGGGACTGAGCGAGTCGAAATTATCTCCGGAGCTCGAGTGGCACTTAAGGGGTCAATGATGTAGTAAAATGTATAATTTATTGCAGTGTCTGAATCTAAATGGGTTTTGTTGGTGATTTCAGAGTGGAGCGCCTGTCAGCTCAGTGAAAAGGCCATCTGCGGCGAGGGAATAAAAACTCGGCTTCTGGACTGCACCCGCAGCGATGGGAAATCTGTAAAAATGGCCTTTTGTGAGCAGGTAATATTCAGCTTACAGATCTGATCCAGCCGGCGTCTCTTAAACGCCGCTGTGCCGGGGCCCAGCGTGACAGCTCCGGGGCTCACTCATCACGACGGATTTTTATTTATTTTTATTCTGCGCAAACACTAATGGTTACATTTACAAACTTTAAAAAAAAAGTCTAGATAAAGTTTTCATAAAAAATAAAACAATATATATATAAAAAAAAAAGAAAAATGGGATAAAAATCATGAGAAGTGATTATATTAAACAGAGTTCTGGTAATGACCCCTCGGCTCGCAGCGTAATTGGATTTGCTGTGCAATCTCAACGCGGAATTCAAGATATGACTCTGCTAAATAATAAATGTTCTTATCAGATCTGGGTGATAGGAGAACATTTCTTTTAGCCCAGGCCAAAATTG